>NC_041394.2:199807913-199930413 GCF_900747795.2 Erpetoichthys calabaricus
CACCGGTGAAGTACTGCTTTTAAATTTTTATTAAGAAGAAAAGAAAACCTTTTAAAATTGAGGGAAAATATACCAATAACAGTTTGTTAAGGATCTGTTTTTTTGTGAAGCTGCGTTCACTCGAGTCATCACTTCGAGATGACTTGCTGGCTAACCATAAGCGTTACCTGGTAGGTAACCACCCATACAATCAGATTGTGAATCAGACTACGAATGCCGTGAATGTAATTACCCCGATCTACATGCTGTCAAATAAACGAACCACACGCCGTGGCGTAATTTTAGGGGCTTCGCCTCTAGCGCTGACGTCCGAGGTTCGATTCCCGTATTGGAGTGAAGTGAGTGGGTGGTTACCTACCAGGTAACGCTTATGGTTGGCCAGCAAGTCAGGTAACATCAGCCACGGTGCCTTCAGTTGTGAGAAGCAGATCATAGAATGGATGAAAATAGTTTACTGTCAAATAATGCAAAGAGTACGCGACACCTGTTTCCCCCTTATTCTTGGCTCATCAGGCGTACACACTCATTGCACTCGCTTACGGTAATCGAACGTCGGACGTCAGCGCTAGAGGGGCTTCGCAGCGGTGAAGTATTGCTTTTAAATTTTAATTAAGAAAAAAGAAAACCTTTTTAAATTAAGTCTTAAAAACAGGTGTAAAGATATTGACAATAAGCTACGCAAACCCACCAAGACATACAATCGTTTAAATCAAGGCGCAAGTCGAAAAACACCATCCTATAATATTAGTTAACGATTAACACATTTCTATATGTATTGTAAGCATACAATACAACTGATAATATGTTGCGCTTATTTATCTGGTGTACTGACATTTTTGCGCGTTTAACGGCTGAAATCTAACGTGGTTTGTGCCCTTCAGAATGAAAAAAGTTTGCATTTACCTTTTTAATAAAAGGCGAGCTTTTAAGCCTGAGAAATCACCCCGTAAATGCACACGTTTAATTGCACATGTGTTAATATGTATGCTTACACAGTATTAAAAGACACTCAACAAGTACACAGTATTAAAAGACAGTCAACAATTAACGTCATTTACCTTCGTTCCCGCCTCCTCCATTAGAGTATATGGACAAAAAGCAGGTTCCAGTTATGACCATTACACGTAGAATTTCGAAATGAAACCTGCCTAACTTTTGTAAGTAAGCTGTAAGGAATGAGCCTGCCAAATTTCAGCCTTCTACCTACACGGGAAGTTGGAGAATTAGTGATGAGTGAGTCAGTCAAACAGGTTCCAGTTATGACCATTACGCGTAGAATTTCGAAATAAAACCTGCCTAACTTTTGTAAGTAAGCTGTAAGGAATGAGCCTGCCAAATTTCAGACTTCTACCTACACGGGAAGTTGGAGAATTAGTGATGAGTGAGTCAGTCAAACAGGTTCCAGTTATGACCATTACGCGTAGAATTTCGAAATAAAACCTGCCTAACTTTTGTAAGTAAGCTGTAAGGAATGAGCCTGCCAAATTTCAGACTTCTACCTACACGGGAAGTTGGAGAATTAGTGATGAGTGAGTCAGTCAGTCAGTCAGTCAGTCAGTGAGGGCTTTGCCTTTTATTAGTATAGATATATAAACACACATACATAATTTTGTTTTCCCCTGACCCCTTAACTTCGTCTTCTTTACATTTTATTTTGTGTGGTTCATTTTCCACCTTCCCTGATTATCAATTATGTTCTGCATTTGTTAGTGGCAGGAATTTATTATGAATTAATACTCTCAGATGATGCGGTCATTAGGGCCACAGTTACATCACTGGTCTTCATAAGTCCATCAAACTGAAAAACACTTCTGAAAAGCCCTCCTGAAGTCTGCATACTCTAGGTTATTCTTTTATTTATTTAAAACACGTCATCACAGACCTCTCCTATCACAAATATATATGTATATAGATATATAGACAAAGGACAGTAGCAAGCAACACAAAATTTCCTATAGAAAAAGATGCAAAAGTTATGACTTCTGATCTTTCAATTCATGTGATTAAGATGCATAAGTTCTTTAGCTATAAAATTTCTAGTGCCTGCCCCATAAAGGTAGCATTGATATGCTCACTGATAGTTTACACTGGTTTACCCCACCACACAGTTTGTGGTGTGTGTGAGATGCTGCTCTAAACTTCCTACTGGATACAGGGAGAGAAACCAATAACAGGTAAAAACGTATTCTTCATAAAGGTTATTATTTTTCAGTTACAGTGGTACAAATATTGCAATATATTAGCTATCTTTATCCTTCTCAGATTCATGGTTTGCTGTATGTGATGCTTTGTTCCTTTCCTGGTTGGTTTTGTCCAGAATACATGGAAACATTTTCAGCAAGCTTTTTTCTGTGTTTAGGGACTCTTCTCCTTCTTTGCCTTTGTTGCACCTTCTGGTTGTAGGTGGTACTGCAGTTTTCTCTTTGAGATTTTACACACAGTTTGTCCTCCTTTGCTAGCAAAGTATACTTCTGCTTGGTAGTTGGTAATCAGTCAACTCCCTTCTTTAGGAAGATGAATGTGTGGCTTATATATAGGTTTCTTTCTTTTATTTGTGCACTACCTTTTCCTTAGCAAGGTTTGGACTAACGACACCCTTCTCTAGACAAGTCTTCCACTCTTCTAGTCCAGCACCAGGTTGCCACTCAGATTAAAATGGATTGCTTTGCCTTTGTATTGACCACACCCTAGGCAACAAGGTCCCTACCATGCAGAGCAAATATACACCAGGTTGAGAGCAATGAGCATATAGAGAGAACACAAATCTAGCGCTGGTAATGGTTTTTAAAGAAAGTGCACATTTTGCCATTATTTTCTTGGGTGCATATAAGCCTAACCTTTTGGTTGACAATTAGTGTAATGTTTTCACCATCAATGTTGGCCATTGTTGAATTATGGCCCTTTGTCCCTGATCAAATATTTAAATGGTAAATTAAGGAATCAAGAAGATATCCCTGTGTCTCACTTTGTAATTCATCATTTTATTAGATATCCTAACAGGCCCTCTGTAGAGAAAACTGACACTTGTGTCAGAATTAGGAGGGTTTAGGAGCTTCTTTTTAAGCAAAGGACTTGTGTAGGCAAAGCATAGTAAAATGGATAATGCCAGTCTGTCATGTACTCTCTACAGATTTTCAGTTCATATATTTTCGTGATTCAAAACAATGTTTTGGAATTTGGCATTTCAGAATAATACATTTCGGCTTAGGAATAATTGCTTCTAGTTTATAGAAGAGGTTTCAACCTTTTCATCCAAATTTTTGGCTTGGTCTCTTGCTTTGGATCTGTTAAATACAGTTTACTTATTACTTTGTTTCTTTTTTATTCCCTTTGGATATTTAATTTCATTTCGCAAAGTTACCATTATTTGTTTTGGTTTTTTTTTGCCCTTTAGGCATTGCTAAATCTAGTTTTCTGTTGTGTAAGTTATTTTACATAATAAGTTTTATTTTTTGTTATATTTCCTTTGTATTGTTAATTGGCTGTTTTGTTTATTTTTTAAACAATTTGGTCATTAATTATTGAGTTAATTAATCATTTAATAAATTAATATAAGAAGAATACTGAGTGTTGGGAGGGTTTTTCTGAGTTTTGGTCCTACCTTTTAAGGTTAAAACATAAAACATAAGGCTAAACCATCCACAATTAAACTTGGTCATGTCTGCAGATCAGGCAATATTTCACTACTCCAAAGCTTTGAATATTTTGCATTCACAGCTCTGTCTAATGTAAGGAGAACTTTACCAGCATTACAGTGAAAGGCACTAGTTTGGGAATGGTTATTTATTTACAAGTTATGCAAAATGGACCACTTTATCAGCAAAGGGTTTTACCTTGTTTACTATTTATAAGCAAAACATGATACTTTTGTTTAATGACTTTTTCAATTCTAAAATTTAACTACATCAGGTCCAATTAAACATATCCAAGTTTGGCCTCTTTCTATATGTGTACCATTTTTCATATTTAAATCATCCTCAACTAAATGAAGGGACACTTCCATTTTATATGTTATTTTCACTTCAGTAGAATGTTTTTGTAATATTTGCTTTCAGTAGTGGATTTATTCATCCATTCTCCAAATCTTGCTACCTCCTCCTGCTAAGCTTTCTGCTGCTTGCTGTCGCCGCTCACCTACGCTACCACACCCGCCTGTCCTACTGGTTCAGATGTGCTGTGCTGATTCTACACTGCTATTCAGATAAGTATTGCCCAGTATCATGCTAAAATACTCTCATGACAAACTCCTTTTTATTAAACAGTTTGTCCAGAGCAAATGGTCTGACTGGAACATCCTAAAAGATGCTGGTCTTTTGCAGTGCCCGAAATATGTACATCGTGGGTCAGGTCGCTGCCACCGCCGGGCTGTGAATGAAAAGTCCACTGGCAGCATTTGCTCAGGAATAAGCCGTCCTTCTCATGGCCCTGGAAATAGAAGTGTCAGTGTGCCAAATTTACATTATGTGGAAATAAACTCTTATCGCGGCTTTGTGCAAAAAGAAGCCTCATTATCTAATATTGCACTGTTTAACGCGAGGTCTCTTAATGGCAAAGCATTGGTGCTGTCAGAACTCATCACTGACAAAAAACTTGGTATTCTGTGTTTAACGGAGACATGGCAAAAACCAAACGAATTTACGTCTCTCACAGAGGCGACACCTCCCGGATTCACTTTCCACACAGAGCTTCGCAGCTCAAGGCAAGGCGGTGGGCTTGCAGTAATTATCAGAGCAGACTTAAACATCAAACGAATCCAAATTGACTGTCCATTGTCTTTTGAGTGCCTGGCTCTTAAACTAATAACGGAATCAGGTCCTATCTCACTCATTGTTCTTTATCGTCCCCCAACATACAATGCATCCTTCTTATCCGATCTGATTGAACTTTTGACCCACCTAAGCTCTTACTCTCAGAGAATTATCCTTCTTGGTGATTTCAACATCCATATTGACATTACTACAGTCGATTCCGGTTAATTGGACCACCTGTTAATCGGACCCGCCGCTTATTCGGACCGAATCCTAAAGAACCGAAACAGATCATATTACATAAGCCTAATATTGTTCGCTTATTTGGACCAAAATTCCGTTTAATCGGACCAAAGAACGTGACAGAGAATAAGAAAAAGAAGCCACAAGTTGCCCGCGGAAAGCGGATGTAAAGCGGGTCAGCGACATCGGGAGGATCCCTGGGCTCCCCAGGAGAATTTATGCTTTTATTAAAGGTCAGGAAGTCGGAAAATTTGTACCAAGTGCAAACCAGTGGGGGTGAACATGCCTGCTCTTTCTTTCCTAAAACGGACCGTCCAGTAGCCGGCGACATGAAGTTGAGCGTAAACAAGAGTGTCCATGCAAGGAATTCCTTCCTGTCAATAAGGATTAAAGTTTACACGAGAAACCTTTTGCTTCAATTGTTGCTCGAATTGCAGCGAAACACATGACAGTATCGGAAGACCAGGAAAGTGATGATGATGACCCTAATGAGTTAGTGCAAGTGACAACAGAGGATGCCAGGAAATGCATTGAAACTTTGCGCCGCTATTTCATGCAGGAGGGAAATGAAGGCAGTCCCATTGATGCATTAGATGTTTATGGTGATTTTGTTCAAGTGCAGTGCGTCAACAGAATGCAACAGATCACACTAGACAAGTTCTTCAAACGTTGACTGGAATTTGGTAATGTAACCTTTTTTATTGTGCTTCGCATGCTGAGTGTCATGTAGATTGTTTCGAAGAATTTGCAGATTTCTTTTTCAACAAACAAAGTTGTAAGCATCCGTACATGTATATGTACATAGTTCTTGTTTGTACGTTCGCCATACGCGTGTGCAGCACAATAAAAGTCATAATGACATTTTAATATGTTACTTATAGCACGTCCCGTCTTGGTTGCACATGTATAGGGCATGTTCCTGTAATCGGACCAGCCAGTTATTAGGACCAAAATGATCGCGTCCCGATGTGGTCCGATTAACTGGAATCGACTGTACATCTAAACTGAGAAATGAATTCCTATCCTTACTGGACTGTTTTGACTTGACACAACATGTTGATTTTCCCACCCACTCTGGTGGTCATATACTGGACCTGATCTGCACTTCTGGATTATCTGTTGCCAACATTTACAGCACTGATTTGGGACTCTCTGACCATAAAGCAGTATTTTTCACTGTCTCATTGCCTTTCCCTCCTCTTAGCTGTAAACGTCAACTTTCTTACAGAAACCTTAAAAATATCTGTCCCTCTATCTTTTCTGGATCCATTTCTGATCTTTTACTGTCTGCACCTATTCCGTCAACACTAGTTAGTCTTGTTGACCACTATAACACAGCCCTTCATTCAGCATTAGATAAAACAGCTCCTTTAAAACATAAGGAGGTTTCCTTTAAACGTTCAGCTCCTTGGTATAACTCAGAATTGCGATCTATGAAAGCAGCTGGCCGACGCCTTGAGAGAATGTCACGTAAGACTGGCCTCACCGTGCACATCCAGGCTTTCTCTGACCACCAAAGAGCTTACAGAGAAGCACTAACTGCTGCCAAGAACACCCACTATGGTAGAATAATAGAAAGTGGCCACAATAACCCAAGGGTTTTATTCTCTGTAGTTAATAAACTAGTCCAACCTGCATCTGGCCCAACTACCTCTTCTACTGAAGTCTGTGAGGAATTCCTCCACTTTTTCCGTAACAAAATTAAAGATCTAAATAATTCAACTAACATAAATACATCATCTGTTTATATCTCTCCCTGTTTTTCCACACCATCCAGCTCCTTCTCTAAGTTCTCACCAGTCACATCTGCATTTGTTAATAACCTGCTTTGTAAGATGAGGCCGACTACTTGTGTACTGGACCCCATCCCCAGCACACTACTTAAATCCTGCCTTCATGCCATAATGCCGACTGTTACAGTCATGGCTGAAATTATTGGCACCCCTGGAATTTTCCTTGAAAATGCACCATTTCTCCTAGAAAATTGTTGCAATTACAAATGTTTTGGTATACACATATTTATTTCCTTTATGTGCATTGGAACAGCACAAAAATACAGAGAAAAAAAGCCAAATCTGACATAATTTCACACAAAACTCAAAAATCGGGCTGGACAAAATTATTGGCACCCTCTACTTAATATTTGGTTGCACGCCATTTGGAAAAAATAACTGAAATCATGAACTTCTTATAACCATCAACAAGCTTGTTACACCTCTCAACTGGAGTTTCCGACCACTCTGCTTTTGCAAACTGCTCAAGGTTTCTCAGATTTGAAGGGCGCCTTCTCCCAACACCAATTTTGAGATCTCTCCATAATTGTTCAATCGGATTTAGATCCGGACTCATTGCTGGCCACTTCAGAACTCTCCAGTGCTTTGTCTTCAACCATTTCTGAGTGCTTTTAGAGGTATGTTTGGAGTCATTGTCCTGCTGGAACACCCATGACCTATGACGCAGACCCAGCCTTCTGACACTGGGCCCTACATTGCGCCCCAATATCTTTTGGTAGTCTTCAGATTTCATGATGCCTTGCACACAGTCAAGGCATCCAGTGCCAGAGGCAGCAAAACATCCCCAAAACATCTTAGAACCTCCACCATGTTTGACTGTAGGTACTGTGTTCTTTTCTTCATAGGCCTCATTTCGTTTTCTGTAAACAGTAGAATGATGAGCTTTACCAAAAAACCCTACCTTAGTCTCATCTGTCCACAAGACGTTCGCCCAGAAGGATTTTGGCTTCCTCAAGTACATTTTGGCAAACTCCAGTCTGGCTTTTTTATATTTTTGTGTCAGCAGTGGGGTCCTCCTGGCTCTCCTGCCATAGCGTTTCATTTCGTTCAGATATCGACGGATAGTTCAAACTGACACTGTTGCACCCTGAGTCTGCAGAACAGCTTGAATATGTTTTGAAGTTGATTGGGGTTGTTTAGTCACCATTCGGACTATCCTTTGTTGCAGTTTTTTATTAATTTTTCTCTTCCGTTCACATCCAGGGAGATTAGCTACAGTGCCATGTGTTGTGAACTTCTTGATTATGTTGCGCACAGTTAACAAAGGAACATGAAGATCTCTGGAGATTGACTTGTAGCCTTGAGATTGTTGATATTTTTCCACAATTTTTGTTCTCAAGTCCTCAGACAATTCTCTGCTCTTCTATCTGTTCTCCATGCTTAATGTGGCACACTCAGACACACAACAGAATGGTTGAGTCAACTTTTCTCCATTTTAACTGGCTTCAGGTGTGATTGCTATATTGCCAGCACCTGTTTCTTGCCACAGGTGAGTTCAAACGAGCATCATATGCTTGAAATAAAACGATTTACCCTCAATTTTGAAAGGGTGCCAATAATTTTGTCCGGCCCATTTTTGGAGTTCTGTGTGACATGATGTCAGATTTGGCTTTTTTTCTGTTTTTTTGTGTTGTTCCAATGCACATAAAGGAAATAAACATGTATATACAAAAACATTTGTAATTGCAATAATTTTCTGGGAGAAATGGTGCATTTTTTTGGAAAATTCCAGGGGTGCCGATAATTTCGTCCATGACTGTACAACAATAATAAACTCATCCCTTGACACTGGCTCTGTGCCGCTAACTTTTAAAATCGCTTCTGTAACCCCACTGTTAAAAAAGTCTGGTCTTGATGCTGACAATCTTAACAATTTCCGGCCTATTTCCCACTTACCTTTCCTGTCAAAAGTTCTTGAGTGTGTTGTAGCTTCCCAATTCACCAATTACTTAACTTCTAATAATTTGACGGAACCCTTTCTGTCTGGTTTCAGGGCGTGGCACAGCTGTGAAACTGCTCTGCTACGGGTAACCAATGATTTGCTTATGGCAGCAGACTCTGGACAAACCAGCATATTAATTCTATTAGACCTCAGTGCAGCATTTGACACTGTCAGACATGACATTCTACTGTCCAGAATGGAGAACATGCTGGGTATCTCTGGCACTGCCCTCCAGTGATTCAAGTCCTATCTGACTGATAGGCAAGAGTTTGTTAGTCTTGGCAACAGCAGATCCAGCTCAGCGCCAGTCACACAAGGAGTTCCTCAGGGCTCTGTCCTCGGCACTCTTCTTTTCTGCATCTATATGCTTCCCCTTGGCCATATTATACGTAGCTATGGACTGGGTTATCATTTTTATGCAGATGATACTCAACTCTACTTCAATGTTAAAAGTGGAACTTCATCAGACCTTTCTCAGCTCACAACCTGCCTTAGTGAAATTAAAACCTGGATGGAGCAGAACTCTTTAAAATTAAATTGCAACAAAACTGAACTCCTGCAAATTGAGACTAAAATGCAACTTAATAAAATGAGCTCCTTCCCAGTCCATCTTGGCGGTGATCTCATCAGACCTGCCTCTACTGCAAAGAATCTTGGTGTCATTTTTGATTTCCCCCTCTCTTATTCCGCCCACATAAATCACATTAAGAAACTTTCTTACTTTCACCTCCGTAACATATCCCGTGTTCGCTCCTTCCTCTCCTTCTCTAATGCTGAGAAACTTGTCCATGCTTTTATCACATCCCACATCGATTATTGTAATTCCTTACTGGCAGGTGCCCCTTCTAATCTTATATCACAGCTCCAGCTTATTCAAAACTCAGCTGTAAGAGTCCTTACTCGAACCAGCAGCAGCGAGCACATCACACCCATCCTGCTCCGTCTTCACTGGCTCCCTGTGTCTTACAGAATCGAATATAAAATCCTACTAATAACCTACAAAGCCTTAAATAACCTCACGCCAAACTACATCAGTGACCTTCTCCATCACTATGTGCCTGCCCGCCCACTAAGGTCCTCTGATTCTGGCAATCTTGTTGTGCCCACACTAATCTACACTCCATGGGTGACAGGGCCTTCAGCTGTATAGCGCCCAGACTCTGGAATGACCTACCAAAATGAATCAGGTCAGCTGACTCCATGAATTCTTTTAAAAAACAACTCAAAACTCATCTGTTCAGGAAGGATTTTAGCTCTGCTTGACTTTATCACCCTTCTCTCAGTTTACCTCTCTGTCAAGATGCTCATGTAACCTGTATGTGTGTGTGCTAGACCATCAATTATGTTGTCTGTTAGGCTTTTTCTCTGAATTCACTGTCGTAATCTTCTTTATTTATTTATCTGGTTTGTACAATGCTATATACTGTATACCCTGCCGTTCTTTCTTATATTCTGTAAGTGCCTTGAGCATGGGAAAGGCGCTATATAAATAAAATGTATTATTATTATTCTGTAAATGTCCAGTAAGATTGTACCAGGCCCTTCCTCACTACACTCATTCAGTTACTTCTTCTATTTTTTTTTTGCTCTTTGGGTAGCCATAGCCAGTTGCAATGCTTTCTAAAAATCAGTTCTGTTTCAGTTAATCTGTCTTGGTATATAGTTTTTTAAACTATTATCAAGTCTGTTTCTCAGCATTCCTTTTAGACTATTTTATATAATCACAGATTTTTTTGAGACTTCCTAAAAATGTTGTACAAGTTGAAATGATTTGAAATTAAAATATTCTTTTAATGTTACAACCAGCTCTCCAAACATTTCACCTACTGACTACCACGATTGACTACACTATTTATTAAGGGTATGTTTGAATACTGCATGGACTTAGAAAAACATCTTTCATCTGGTTATTTACGCAGTTTGATTTACAAAGATCTGTTACCATGTTATGGTAACTCTTTTAACACTTCACACAGTGATATCTGGATGGGGTTCACCAGAAAACAACCCAGAGGAAGAGCAATTATTTTTCTTTTGTTTGCAGAACACAACCATTGCTGACTACATGTGTGACAAGGAGATAATGTCAGAGTGAGTAGGAATGCAGTGTGATCTCTTGCACCCTGGAATGTTTTTGCCCACAATATAGTTTACTGATGACATCACAATGTCATCTATGGAACCCAAATGTATGGGTCAATTATATCATATTTCACCCATTTAAAAAGAGAATAGTGCGAAGATGATATTGTCACATGTGTGTGAAGTGATGGTAAAGAGAAACAGCAGCTTTGAACTACAAAGGAGTTCCACCTATCTACAGTATATTAGAAAATTATTTTTTATTAATTTTTGTTATTTATATATAACAGTATATGTAGGTAGAAATACATACCATCACTTCTGGTCCCCAGACAACATCAATTCCGCTTCCAGTCCACCAGATCCCGCTTCCTCCTCCTGATGTCACTTTCAGTTCCAGAATGCCAAATACTCATGATGTAATTTTCTTCCACCGACCAAATATACTGCCTCCTCTTTGTTATAATCAGTTTTTGGACTCATTCACCTGACACCTACAGTATATGGGGGGCTTCCCCAAACCTTTGCCATTTAATTTATAATGGCATAGTCAGGATTGTTCTCATGTCAGATGAACAGGGCCTAAACACCGTGCTCACCAATATGGCCATCGAGTTACAAAGGGTGAAGCTACAACTAGGGGAGATACAGACCTGACTCACAGAATCCGAGGCCAGGGTGCAAGCCAGAGCAGCAGTCAAGGAGGACCGGGTGCAGGCTCCCTCAAAGGTACTCTTGCCTTTACAACATGATGATATAGAGACATACAGTATTTTCTCATCTTTAAAAGAACAGTAATCTGTCACCATCGGGAGCATGAAGAGTCAGCTAACATATTGGCCCCGGAAGCGCAGCGGACTTATTGTAACTTCAGTGAGGATGACCAATAATCCCCACCAGACTGTAGAACAGGTCACTTGCGACTTGTTAATTAATGCCCTGCCAGACTTACTTGCCCAACTAGTCTGTTGTCAGTCTTATAAGGACATGGACGAATTGGCTGAGATAATCAAACGTCATCAGGTAGCACACCACAATGAGTGTTCAGAAGGGTCTGCTTGCCAAACCTGGACGGGACATGTGACCCAGTCTGAGCCCTTTTGTTGTGAGATCAAGCCCGCAGTCAAGCCGAAGGAAAAACTGACCTCGGTAACATGCTGCTCTAAATGTGGAGAGCCCGGGCACACACTATCCCAATGCCCTTTGAACTCGTAGCCAATGGACTGCATCTGGGCAAGAGGAGGAAAGTATTGTGCAGTGACCAACCCCTTGTCTTGTCCTTGAGCGGGAGTAGTGGTGATTAATGGGTTTTAGTTAACAGCACTAATAGATTCCGGCAGCAACATTTCCATTGTGGCTCACCGATATGTATTACCACAACAATGGCTTAAAGGAATGACCAGTCTAACCTGCATACATGGTGAAACTCGGTGGTATAGGTCTGCTGCTTGCACCATCAGTTACAAGGGCAACTTCCGAACGATGCAAGTGGGGGGTCCTGCAAAATCCACCTTTCCCAGTAATACTGGGATGAGACTGTTTGGAAAATAAAAGCGGTAATCTACACCCCACGCCCAGTAAAACTTTGGGCCTGGATGGAGACGAGCCGTCCCACACTGTCTACATGCTGTGTAATACACTGGCTGTAAGGGATCACGTGGGGATGCAATGTGATGGAGTTGAATCCGAGACAGCACAGCTGGGCACGTCATCTACCGGCGATGGCTCATCCCGGCCAGAAGGTCCATCCATTGAGGTCAACACTGATCCTCTATATTCTTTATCTGTTCAGTTTAGGCAAATGCCGGCCTCCTTTAAACGGGAGCAGTGGAATGATGACTCACTTAAGTTTGCCAGAAATGTAGTAGTCTCCGTAAATGGCCAACACACTGATCTTCCCATGCTTAATGGACCCCAATTCATTATTGATAATGATTTTTTATATTGGGTAGCCGAGCATGAGGGGGAGATGAGGTCACTGTTGTTAGTACCACAGAATTTCCAGCAGCAGATCTGTGAACTAGCACATACCCATCTCCTGGGTGCCAATCTGGGAGCTGACAAAACTTTGGAGAGGATTAAACTCTGCTTTTATTGGCCTGGAATTAATGAGGAGGTTCGTTGTTTCTGTTGTTCCTGTCTGGAATGCCAGTTATTACAGATTCCTAGGAAGGACCATGGTCCTTTAATTTCAATTCCCATTATTGATATCCCTTTCGAAAGTATTGGGGTCGATATAGTGGGACCCCTTGAACCCTCGGCCCGAGAACATAAATACATTCTAGTCCTTGTGGATTATGCTACTCCATCCATCCATTACCCAACCCACTCGTTTTCCCAAAGCTGTCCCATTATGGATGGCTAATTCTAAAAAATCGCACATGACCTCGTAGGGGTTTTCTCACAGGTGGGCATCCCTAAAGAAATCTTAACAGATCAAGGGACACCCTTTACCTCGAACATGTTTAGGGAAATTGCTAAATTTCTGGGATCAGTTAATTCCCCTAGTGCTTTTTCGCTTATCGGGAGGTCCTTCAAGCCTCAACACGGTTTTCTCCTTTTGAATTATTATACAGACGACAGCCATGGGGACTAATGGATATCTTAAAAGAAGCATGGGAGGAAGAGGCCTTTCTATCCACTAAAATTTTGGAACATATCGTGCAATTACGCGATAGATTGGCAAAGATTCAACCCATTCTAAAAGAAAACATGGAAAAAGCCCAAGCAGCGCAGGCCTGGTGTTATTACCGAGGGACATCCCTTCGGAAGTTCCGTCCCAGTGACCAAGTCATGGTCCTAGTGCCTACCTCTCACTCTAAATTTAAACTGCTGGCTAATTGGCAGGGGCCATACGAAGTTAAAGAGCGAAAAAGTTTGGTCGAATATTTGGTAAAACAACCAAATCAACGTCCAGCTGAGCGGATATATCACATCAATTTGCTGAAATCTTGGAAGGACAGGGATGTTGACCTCTTCCTAAATCTGCCCCGCTCTTTCTTTGCTCATAAATTATCACTTAACTTCGGTCCTAATTTGACTCCCATTCTGAAACAGAAGCTGGAATCAGTGATCCTGTCAATCCCAGAGGTAGTCAGTGAACAACCTGGCCGGACCTCGCTAATTGAGCATGACATTATTACTGAACCCAGGGTGATAGTCAGGGAATGCCCCTATCAACTCCCGGAAGAAGAAAAGGTAGAATTGGAACTTCTACAAGAGAATGCTGGAACTAGGTGTGATAGAGGAGTGCCATCATCCCTGGTCAAGCTCAATAGTCTTGGTTGCAAAGCCTGATGAGAGTTGGAGGTTTTGCAATTACTTCTGTCGGCTTAATCAAGTATCCCAATTCGACCTACCCTATGCCTCACGTGGACGACCTTCTCAGGAGGCTGGATGGCATGAAGTATTTGACAATGCTTGACATGACTAAAGGGTATTGGCAAATTCCTTTAACGGAGTCCACAAATGTCAAAACCGCCTTTAGTAACCCTAGCAGACACTGGCAATATTGTATGCTTCCATTTGGATTGCATGGGGCACGAGCTACCTTCCAACATCTGGTGGATAAAGTCCTACGGCCCACAACTCCTACAGTGCTGCCTACCTAGACGACGTGGTCATCTATTCCGGCCCACAACTCCTTCAGTGCTGCCTACCTAGACAACGTGGTCTCTATTCCTGCACTGAGAAGCAACACCTAGAGCAGGTTTTAGCTGTGCTTTGAACTCTTGGTAAAGCCGGGCTTTGGATTAATCTTAAGAAATGCTTCTTTGGATTTACCGAGGCCAAATATTTGAGATACCAGTTGGGCAGGGGTATAGTACGTCCAAAGTTGAAGCCATATTGATCCGCCCCGTCCGAAAACCAAGTGGCAGGTCCAAGCCTTTCTCGGTTTAGCGAGGTACTACCGCCAATTCGTTCCCCAGTTTTTAGAGAGAGCAGCGCCCTTGACAGATTTAACAAAGAAAAAGGCTCTTAATATGATTGTATGGGACGAAAAGGCTGATTCTGCATGCTGTGACCTAAAGCAGGCTCTAATCTCGGCACCTGTACTAATTTCTCCTGATTTTTCTTTGCTTTGCATACTCTGGTCCGACACTTTGGACACAGGTCTTTGTGCCGTGATGAGCACCCCATTATGTTCTTGAGCCGGAAACTGCTGGATCAGGAGACCAGTTAGGCAGCAGTGGAGTGGGAGGCCTTGGCGATTAAGTGGATGATTACACAGCTGAGGTATTACCTCTTGGGTTATGAGTTCACCCTTGTTACTCACCATGCTGCTTTACAGTGGGTGAGTCACTCATTGGTTTTCAGACTTTCAGCGTTACAGGTTTTTATTGGGGGCCTCTCCAAGCCAACACTGATGCTCTTTCTCTTATTCATACCTCTTGGTTCGGACCACCCAACCCGATGGGCCTGGGCTCTATGCCGTGTCACATGTGTGATTTGGAGACAGATTACGGGCTCAAAAAAGTGCATTTGCCACCGGACCAGGAGTTAGTGCTATCCTCTAACTCTTTTGTCTCTCTTTCTAAGGAACAACAGAAGAACCCTCAGCCTTACCATCTCTTCCAGTTCTGGTCCACCAGATCCCGCCTTCTCCTGATGTCACTTTTGGTTCCAGAATGTCACATACTCATGACGTCATTTCCTTCTGCCAACCATATATACCACCTCTTCGTTGTTATAATCGGTTCTGTTTTTGGACTCCAGTCTGTAAAGACATTATTCATTCACCTGACACCTACAGTATATGGGGAGATCCCCCAAACCTTTGACATTGTCTTTGTGTTTAATTTACATCACCCTAAGGGGAGGCCATTTTAGAAAGACCAAAATCACTGACTGTGACAGTTGACTTGTTACTGTGTTCTTCCTGCTTTGAAAGTCTGGTTTGTCAAATTCCAAGGTCAGTGTTAATGTTTGACCATTTGCAAAGACTGCCCATGGCCATAATATTATATTAATGACAGGTGTATATAAATATCCCAAAAATAACTGTCTGAAAATCAATGTTTGTGTGCAAATCTTTCAAAACATAGATATGTATAGACCTGGGCCAGCAGGTTTCAAAGGCTTAAATTCAAATATCAGCCCTGTAACAGCATGTTTGGAGTTTGCAAGTTCTCTCTGCATCTACTTTCCATCTGAAAGGGCAAACTGTTAACTTATTTTATGACTCAAAGTCTGACAATATGCATTAAAGTGCCTTCCAATAAACTAGTATAATTTTTAGTGTTACTTTCTGCCTTGTACCCTGTGCTGCTGGAATAGGCTCTTTCTCCCTGTAATTTACCAGACTGGATGCATTGGTAGAACCAATTTAACAGATGCTGCAAAAATTAGCAGTGGCAGACAAAAGACACAAGGACTTAATTCTCTTTCTCTTCTGACTTGCTGTCTGTGAGATGCTACAAACTTCACCTGGGTTCTCATATTTCAAGCTGCTATATGAGAGACAACAGTGAGGAACCATTGTTCTAGTTTGGGAAAAGCAATTCAATTCGAAAACTGATGTCACTGTATATGCTCCTCGAATCACTCAATCTTTTAAATTCTGGAAAACATTCAAGCTCCTGAAAGCACCTAGACAGACATCTTTAAATTTCAGATGGGGTGGTACACCATACTGTTGGTCACCATCTCACTAGCAGAGCTGCTACTATGCAACAATCCATTTGAAGATAAACACAGAAAATGGCTAGTAGAATGAGTAGAACAAGATACCAGAGGATCACGTCAATTCACTGTTACCTTAGATAACTAAAATATGAAAACTGAAGGGAACTTACTTGTACAATTTCTCTTTAAAGACTTCAATATTAACCTCAAAGCTAAAAATAAAACCTGAACTGACTTGTTTTTTTTTGTGTGAAATTAAATAGTACTCCTTTCTTGAAGTGAAGTAGGCCAACAAGAAGGAAGAAATCAAATAATTCTAAAAATGGAATTCAATGATGAAAGTCTATCATTGTCCTGCGGTGGGTTGGTTCCCTGCCTTGTGCCCTGTGTTGGCTGGGATTGGCTCCAGCAGACCCCCATGACCCTGTGTTCGGATTCAGCGGGTTGGAAAATGGATGGATGGATGGAAGTCTATAATTTCTACATTTGTCCAAATGTGCTAGTTTCAGGTACTTTTATGAAATCATCTGTAAAGTCAACCAGGTATCCCACTTGATAATAACTGACTCCAAGGGCAACAGCCCCAAGATGTGTATTTTGGCTACATAAATGGTAAATCTAAATCTGTATATGATAAAGATGAAGTGCGGGTGTGTGTGTTTATGCATCTTGCAATGGACAAGTATTTCATACAAGATAGTCTTCCCACAATCCTGTGCTAGAATAAATGGGTTCAGAAAATGAATAGATGGGTACACACAAAAACAAAAAATAATTGCTTAAATGCCATGGATAAGACACATTAAATAGGTTTGAGGCTCTGCTGAAATGTGATAGTCCATTCTAGTCTATGCACAAATTAATTTTAAACCATTTTTTCTTAGTCAGACTATTCAAATGTTGGTGCAATCTATGGCTAAAGTATGTGTTTTACATATGACAAATGAACACCTTCTTAGGTTTCCCATTTTTGGGAACAATGCTAATGGATTTGCATCTCCTTTCAGTCTAATTTTCTTAAGTTAATTTTTTACAAGAGTACTGTGATCTCAGAACACTGTGTCTAATATGCTGGTTAAGGCAAAATGTGAACTAATATAAAGTAAACAGCTTGGGTCATGCATTTTAATTTTGTTTACTTGGTAACCACAGAAACTCAAATGGGATTGGTTTACAATTGCATACAAGCTGAAAAGACTGATGATGGTGAGCTAAGTTAGTTTCTGTTTGCAAAATGTGAAGAAAATACTGTATCCATTTTCTTCTAGGTACTGTAGAAAAGCAATTTAACTTGAGTGAACACTGGCATTGCCATTCATTGTCCTGGTGACGTGCAAAAATTTTAAATGGAGCTAGTGTCATGTTTATTCTTTATGAAAGAGGTCGCAGTTTAGACAGGTGGCAGAGCTTGTTCCAGCTCACTGGTGACACACTGTCAGTCTTTTTTTTAATATACAGCCTAAAAACCTTGAAAACCAATAGCAATTGCTAATCTACAGCTTGCACATCTCCTAAACAAGAAATGCAGAGACAGACCCTGATTTTCCTAAGGTGTTACTGAAGATTTAAAGTACAATAAGCTAAACAAATTCATCTACTTCTTGTTCTAGAGACAGCAAACATTTTTAACTCAAACTTTTATGCATGCAATTTAATAATATGACAATAACTTTAATTTGGAAAGGCTGATCAATGTCAAAAAAGCCAAATTCAATGATTCAATGTTGTTTTGCTATAAAATGTGAAAACGTCCAAGGGGGTGAATACATTTTATAGGTTCTGCAAAATTAATTTTTATCTGTACACTAAGCTTTACATATCTATGATGCTTAATAAGAACTTGTATTATTTAATCTTTAGCTTATTTACTCAGTGGGGAAAACTACTTATCTCTAAACTTAAAGAAAAGGAAAGTATTATATTGAGTGAAAATCATGTATTGGTAAGGTAATCATATAAACATTAATTTGAGAGATCTTTACTATAGTTTTCATGAGGCTGGAATTTAGATGTTGTTTCATTCAACACTGACATTCAGATTTTGAAAGATTTGTTTTTTTTTTTTTTTTTTATTGCCTTGTTGAAATGTCACCCTGCGGTGGGTTGGCACCCTGCCCGGGATTGGTTCCTGCCTTATGCCCTGTGTTGGCTGGGATTGGCTCCAGCAGACCCCCGTGACCCTGTGTTCGGATTCAGCGGGTTGGAAAATGGATGGATGGATGAAATGTCACCAAAACTACAGTTAAATTCTTTTTTTTGGCAGGACAGAAAATTAATTTGTTCATTTGATTCCTACAATAGCTTATTTTTTGCCTATTCAGATAATTGTACTTCACTGCACAATTAATCCAAAAGGCAGCAGCAACAAAAATAATAAGAATAAGAATATTTAAGGCTTTTCATTAACCCCAAGTTTTAAAAGAATGTAAAAATCTTCCATTAAACCTAAGGAAGGTATCAAATGTTTAGCTATCTCTACCCTAACCAAGCTTATTTATGTATAAGGTATAAGGTAGTGTATAGTAAATTATCTCAGTAATTCCTTCATATAAACAAAGACACAAAAGGCTCTGGAACCTTTAGTTCCAGGTGCTCTAAACTTTGAAGTAATCTGACAGGCAATATGATGTAGAATTCATTTGTCTTGGATATAGGCCCAGCCTAAAGTGAGGAGTAAGAAGCTGTGTTACTATAAAGTGATCCTGTAATTTAACTTGCTTCATCACTTTGCATAGGGTTGTAAATTTATCAGGGGACATTTGACTATGAACTATTAGGTTTTCTACGGAGAGGTTGTGTGGTCAATTGACTTATGTCAGTGCCAAGGGACCCAGGGATATGTTTTTCTTAATAATTTGCACCATACTGGAAGTTTTGACTTCTTGTTTCTACTGCCACTAAGTATTGTACCAGTAGAGGCTTTTATCGACCTCTTGAACCCTTAGGTACCACACCAAACACCAGGTAAAAGTGACCAGGTATAAAAGACTTAATTATTTTATAATAATTACGTGCACAAAGTACCCTCCACTCCACACTACACATACAATAATCAATAATCACTACAAATACCAATCCTCCTCTCCCAGACACTTCGCCACCCTTCCTCATAGCTCAGCTCAGCGCCTGGGCTTTCCCAGAGTCCTTTTATACCCCCTGACCCAGAGGTGTTCCTGTCCAACAATCCACAAGTCCTTATTACTTCCGGGTCAGGGTAAAAGTCCTTTTCTTCAACCTGGAAGTATGCCATTTCTCCTGTTCATGTGACCAAGATGTACTTCCAGGTTATAGGGCACATAACAGTCTGACAGCCCCCCTACAGCGGCTCCCGGTGGCCCCCATGGTATCCAGCAGGGCTGCGCATACAAACTACAAGGTCCATGAGGCCCTGCTGGAATTCGGGGAACCTCCATGCTGTTGGGAGAGCTCCACCTGGCGGCCTGGAGGGGTGGGCCGGAATATTTAGCCGGCCTTCCATCACAGTTCCCTCCCCTTAGCAAAGCCCACAGGGGCGGAGCGTCCAGCCCCGCGAGGGACATCCTCCTCCAGGAGAGACCATCAGTCGGGCCTCGTCGAGACTCCCCAGAGAACCTAGGGGTAATGGTGTATCGGCTGTTCCTCCGATCCTCTGTCCTCCGAGGACAACTTCGCCACATGTGGCCCGGCCGACGACAGTTGTAGCAAAGACGTCGCCCTCCTGGTTGTCTTCCTCCGCGAGACTGGAAGCACCGCGGGAACTCCGTCAACTCCGCCCTTTTCTCCACCAAGGGAGGTTTTAAGGCCGCCTCGGTACTCTCAGCCCTTCCTTCCGATTGGTCAGGAGACCCGCGTTTTATTTTGGGGATCTCCTGTTTACTTTGGGGCTTGTGCACAGTTTGGATCTTTCTATTGGAAGAAGAGAGCCCCTTTGCTGTTTGCACACCCGTTGACCTACGTTTATTTGGAGGCAGCGTCTTCAGCACCGCATCGCTCTGGGTGACAGCACTTTTCAGCTACACCGGTTCGATCGGCGCTTCCCCCGCCCCTTCTATTACCACCATTAACTCCCTTATAGCGCGGGTCGGGGTCTTTTCGGTCCGCATCGCTCCGGGGAGCCGTCTCATGCAGCTGCCCCGGCTCGATCGGTCCTTCCCCCGTCCACTCGGTTATCGTTCCGCCCTCTTTTGTTGGGCACACAGTGCTTTGGCACCCGCTACTTATTATCCGCGGGGCCTGATCACACTGTGTCCCTTTATTTTGTACGGTACGGGTTGGACCTACCTGTACCGCCTCATTAATCAGGACCAGGGCTTCTCGGCCTAATTGCCGCAGGTACTCCTCCATTCTCCTTAGCAGCGCCTCGACTGTTGCTCCCAGCTCCTCTACTTGTTTTTACAGTCCCAGCAGCATCTGTAATAAACTGCGTACGGGCTCGATTACCTCCTCGAGTGCCCACACGTCCACAAAGTTATTTACTTCGGCCGGAGGTAAGTTTGCTTCCGCCTTCTCCTTACCAGCCGGCCGGGAGCCAGTGAGCAAGTCCACTCCTGGCACGTGCTCGGTTGGGTCGCGCAAAGGCTCTTAGGATTGAGTCCGTAGAGGATCGGGTGGCCGCTACCGGCTGACTGCAATCCTCCTTTTCTAATTTATCAGAGGACCGCTCAGTCACCTCCCGCTCCTCTTTACCTTTTGTCCTTGTTGGCACTGCTTCGCTCGCCTCCCCCTTCCCTTTCAGGGAGCTCGGATCCGTCGGGGAATAACCGACCTCACCGAAGGACCGATAGTGACCTTCTCCTTTCTGACATCCTTCGCGCGAGATCACATGGCTGTTCTCAGCGAATAGGTTCCCCTGCAGACTCCTACACTGGTTCGCCTTCTCTGAATCGCGGCCATCTTGCCTAGGTATGAGGTAGGTGCCCGATTCACAGTCCGCTTCGCGCCGGCAGGCCTCTGCAAAATAACTAAAAAAAGGTCCCGGCGCAACGGACGTTTTCTCGGCACATACCTCCGGCTTTTGATGGTGTGTTCCAAGGTCCTTTAGGCAGTCCAGGGTGTCCGATTTCTGACAGTATTCCTGCTGTCGTGCCGCTCGGGCTTGCTCGGCTTTAATCAGCGCCCTGTCTTCTTCACTGCCCGTCACGTAGGCCCACACTCGGTCGGCGTCTGTTAGGGTCTGCTCCTTTGGGCGACTCCCATTCTTTTTGCCGGATTTCTTCCCCATCGCAGTCCGAAGTCTAGCAAGGCTCACAGTCGCAGTGCTATGCGTAGAGGGTAGTGTTTCCACCTCCGTGCATTCAAGCGGGACCTTCTTAGGGTTTTCTGCATACACAATATTTGTTTTAAATACAGGTCCTCTGCCAACCGACGGCCAGAGAATCCTGCCGACTACGCCAGTGTAGCAGTAGAGGCTTTTATCGACCTCTTGAACCCTCAGGTACCACGCCAAACACCAGGTAAAAGTCCAAGACTTATTTATTTTATAATAATTATGTGCACAAAGCACCCTCCACTCCACACTACACATACAATAATCACTACAAATACCAATCCTCCTCTCCCAGACACTTCGCCACACTTCCTCCGAGCTCAGCTCAGCGTCTGGGCTTTCCCAGAGTCCATTTATACCCACTGACCTGGAGGTGTTCCTGTCCAACAATCCACAAGTCTTTATTACTTCCGGGTCAGGGTAAAAGTCCTTTTCTTCAACCTGGAAGTACGTCATTTCTCCTGTTCATGTGATCAGGACGTACTTCCAGGTTATAGGGCACATAACAGTCTGACAGCCCCCCTACAGTGACTCCCGGTGGCCCCCATGGTATCCAGCAGAGCTGCGCATACAAACTACAAGGTCCATGAGGCCCTGCTGGAATTCGGGGAACCTCCATGCTGTTGGGAGAGCTCCACCTGGCGGCCTGGAGGGGTGGGCCGGAATATTTAGCCGGCCATCCATCACAGTATTTAATGTGTTGGCAATTGCTACAATATATTTTAACATTGTCTGGTCTTGTACATTAATAATTTTCTTATGAAATGATGTGAGCTACTCCTCTATGAATATTGTTATATATGCATTATATTACATAAAGCTACATATCCCTGATTGACTCACTCAATGACAAGAAATTCTTGGCTTTTAGCAGACAACCTAAAGTAAAATGATTTTCATTAATGATTAATTTCATGACCCTGAAGTCCAGAAAAATTCAACTTTACTAAAAAGGTAAAGTAGGTATGAAAAAATCAGAGAAAACCACAACGATGTTTTACATTTAATAGTTGGAAAGGACCACTTTTGTACTGGTCTACAGTGGCTGTGGAATAGCATGGAGGGCATCATGTCCAAGTGCAAATCATTGGCATTGTGGTTCAACCACCCACCTATAACCTTTTTTAGGTGTGTTTGCATATAATGTGTTAAGCACCTAATGCAATTGCCATGTCTGTCTGCCAGTCCATATGTCTGTCCACATGAAACATCTCATCCTCCCCTTGAACAGATTTGGTTGAAATGTGGAACACTTATTCTTCAAGGTTATTTGCAAAGGCACTTCAAGTTTCATAGGGATATTTTGAACAGATTGTGCTGTACACAGTTGTAAAATTTCTAAATCTACTATTGAAAAGCATTGGCAAATTTGAAAACTTGTCTATTTTAAATTGAGAAACAACGTATGAGACTTCAGCTACGAATTTGTTTACCGTTTCAATTTTACCTTGACAGAGGTTACACAGACTTGTATATTTTCCTCTATTTCACCTTTTAGTACGAAGGCCACTACTAATGGGCAAAATATTCCCAACACAGATAAATGAAGCACCAACAGACTGTGTGTGCAGGCAGGAAGTCACTGTCACTGGCTGCATGAGTGTGAATAGGACGGCAACCCTCTATTGGTAAGTCCAGCTTGGCATGAGTAAAGCTCTTTATCAGATAATTATTTCTGCTTTATTAAGTCTTTCCAGCAGCTTGAGAACAAGAAAGAGAACCAGTGCAATTGCATCACAGGCCTTCTGATGCTTTAAGTTATAACAGGTAAGTTAAATGATCTTCCTAATTGTAAAAGTATAACATGCAAGCAAGAAAAACAAAAGGTTCTTTAGAAAAAAAAGTGATTTACCCTGTGATGTTATGCACAAGAGTAAATAAACATTTACTCAGTATTAACCTTACACTAAGCCAACTTCGCAGTACCATTATCGGCATATTACAATGACTCACTATTTCATTGTCAGTATTAATTATTTAGGTGACCACGTCACAGTGACAGTCCTGATTTCTGGCTATGCATCCTGATAAATAACTGAAGAACATCAAATATACTGGTTTTAATAGGCTGTCCATCTAATACATTGCTCCCCTGAAACAAACATCCACACAAAATATTTAGAATGGTACATACAAAACAAGTAAGTAAGTAAGTAAGCAAATAAGTAAGTTCATATACCACCCACATACAGTATTTCCACCCCCACCACTGGCTCTTCAAAGCAATATACATATAATAGCACACTAAAAACTCTTGACGGGGGAAAGGTTGATTAATAACACGATAAATTTGAACAGCATTACAACAAGGTCCAAGAACCAGACAAAAACAGAGTATTGCCACTTATTTGTTTCCACGTCAAACACTGGGTAGAATCATAAGTGTTCATTTGTGAAAGTGTTTTTTCTTCCCATGCCCTGATCTCTATCTAATGATGAAGATATAAAGCAGGTATTAAACAAATCAGGATGAGCTTTATGTGTAAGCATACATGCCATGCCAATGACCAGGTCTAGATCTTTGAAAATCTGGTCACCCCCTAATTTAAAATCACAATGCCACCTGATTTCCATAAATGTCACTCACTGTAATAAGGTTTACCTTTCACTTCTGTTATTCCCTAACATTTGTCATAACTGAATAGTTTTGCAAGTCCAAATTCATTAAAATTATAATGACCAGACTTGCTCAAAGATTGAAAGAACTAATAACAATTATTTTTAGGTTATGTTAATTGGTAATTGCAAACTGTGGTATGTGAGAGTGGTTCCTGTGATGTATTAGCCTGTCCAGGTCTGTTTTCAGCCTTATGCCCCGAGCCCCTGAAAAGGATTGAAAAATTATGAGAAACTACCTACTGAACTCAGTCCAATGAGGGCTACAGTGCCTGCATAGTACTTGAATGCCCCTGAATGTTACACCATGCATACATTTTCTAACTTGTTTTATCTTTATCTTAATTATGCTTCACATGCAAATTTATACCTAGAAAAAAATAACACTAAATAATACCAAAAATAAAAAATTACTATAAAAAAATATCTCATAACTTAAAATAAACACTGTCCCAACATTATTCTAAAAAAATAATACATTTACACCAATTTACATGTCTGACTTGCTCCTGCACAATTATTTAGTTGGGAGTTTAAAATTATCCCTCCAGTTTCCCACAATATCACTAGTATTCCACAGATTTCTCTGTCCTTATACATACTATCATGATCACCGTGTTATCCATTTCACAAAAAAAAAAAAACTCACACTATCAGTATATACAAACCGTATATAGTTAAAATTGTTTACATATTACAGTCATTATTGCAGGTTTCAATTATTGAGAGTTGTTATACTGTATTTGTTCATTAATGAAAATGTCAAATTTCCATGAAATAAACTTATATCAAAGGGCATACACATAATTAGGATATACAGGTAGTCTCCAGGTTACGGACATCCGACCTATGACATACGAACGGGGCTGCAGCTGCGACGCATGCGCCTCAGTAATTGCCACTCCGTTATCTTCGGCCTGCGGACACTGCAATACATATTGGCTGGACGGAGGCTGGTTAGGGGTGATCGGACACTGCAATACATATTGGCTGGACGGAGGCTGGTTAGGGGTGATTTCGCTGCTTGCGCAGTGTAGTGTAGTGTAGTGTCCCTCAGGTGGCTCCCGGTGGCAAGCGGTTTCACTGCCCGCCCACCACACACGGCTGCCCCATTCGTTCTAGGTGCGCGGCTGGTAATGCTGCAAGCGGTGATCTGGTTGGGGCTGAACGGGGCGGCGGGGGGTAGCATTGTAGTGTGCCTCGGATGGCTGCGTGTTGAATGGGGGTGGTGGTGTTGCGTACGCTGCAGGCAGCAAACTGTAGTGGAGGTGACTGTGAGGTGGGTTGGTGATGAACCGCCCCTCGCTGCCCCCATTCATTCTCAATAGCAAGCTTGCTTGTACTGTTACGCACATAGCAGGAAGTTGTCTCTTGTCAGTACAGGGTGGTCTAGATCCAATTATGCAGATCCAGATCGTCTAGATGACTTTGATTTATGCAGGGACGATTCCAGTTCGGCGCAAAGATGATTCTTCATGTCGTCATTGATTTTCTATGTAATAAACTGAATAAGTTATAGCGTAATGAAAATTGCATAATTAGATCTGGACCCCCCTATACATCTGACACGTTTATGACTGGTGCCTTCCTGCTGTGATAGCTGTACAGAAGAGCTCATCTTAACCTTTTGTCTTCACCCTTCAACAATGTCTCTGAAACACAAATCTGATGCAAGTACTGGTGATATAGTAAAGAAGAGAAAAACCATCACCATTGAAAATAAAGTAGAAATAATAAAAAGGTCAGAAAGAGGTGAAACTCCATCATTCATTGGCAGAGCACTTGGTTAGTCGGTCAACAATAGCATTTGTTAAAATAATGTACCTGTTCCGACTTACATACAAATTCAACTTAAGTACAAACCTACAGTCCCTATCTTGTACGTAACCCAGGGACTGCCTGTACTATGCCAGTGAAATCTTAGTGCAGTATTTGAGAGATTTACATCTCATATTCACTCAAAACACTTTGTCAGTGAACAACTCATACAAGTAGTTTCTCTACAACATCAAAAGAATAAAATCCACTTTTGACCATATCCTCTATATACAACTCCTAGCCTTACAGCTCAACTTTTCTCACTTTGTCTCTTTAGCATCCTCCTGTCAAGAGGCCCAGACTTTACCATTAAACCACTTTATCTCATCCACAATGCAGCAGCCGAATTGGTTTACAGACATTCATCTCAATCTCATGTTACATCTCTTTATCTTCTGCTGAATCTAGTTGTGGCCAGCATTTGGTCTAAAATCTTGGTCTCAGTTGATTTAGCTGCTAGGAGAGATCGTGCTTTGTACTGGGTTATAATATTTGTACCAACAATTACGTACCAGTCAGACATTCCCTAATAGTTTTCTAACAGTATTTCTGTAGTTTGCAAATCAACTGCTCACAGTTTCTTAGCACTGTCCATCAAATGTTGAACAGCTTCTCAATGTAATTCAAACTTTGGATTCAAAATGGCCATATTTTTTGCCTTTAGCATTTTCTTTGTCATATTTTGTGCTTTATGTTTATTATTCAATTGGATGCATCAGTGGTGTGCATACATCTTTTATATGACGTATGTTAGAATTGCTTATGCTTTCTTCTATTGGTTAGATAACTAGCACTTATCTGTGTAATGCCTTGCTATGATTAATGTTTTACTTATGTTATAATATTGTTTATTATATTGGTCATATCAGCAACACCTTTATACTCCATGTATTGCTTTAATATTTTGCTTGAAATTTATCTTATTAACTACCAGTTTCAGAATACAGTAACAACAAATTACCCATAGATATGTTCTTGAACAGTTCAGTCATATTCAAAATCAGCAACTTATGATTTTTTAAATTGCTTTGAATACTTGTATCCAGTAAATAAATTAATGTAACCTCATAAGTCTGAAAATGTCATCTAACCTTATTTAATAATTGGTAACTCTGTTTGTGCATGTTATAATTTATGTACAGAAAATTGTAACAGGGGTCAAAGTACATGCCTGTTTCAGCATAGTGCTGGCACTCACCTCACATGTAACAACAAAGTTTATAGCCCACATCTTAGAAAATCATTTAACACTCAACTGGTAAGGATCCTGGAGTGTTACATGATCCAGAATCATGGGTTCAAATTCCTGTGGTTATTGTCTTTGTGGACTTTTCACATTGTCACCATCATATTTTAATGTCTCCAAAGTTGTGTTATGGTAACAATTAACTCTAAAGAAATGCTACTGGGGATCCTGTATACCAACGGCAATACACCTGCATAATATCTATGGGACTGCAACTGTCAACTTAGAAATTTTTTCTTTTCAGTCATTCTGATGCGTGTGTTCAGGCCATAGTGTGTGCGTATATATTTTCATTTATTTATCTAGTAAGCCTCTGTAAAAAAACAAATTTTTTCAAGGGACAAATAAAGACCCATCTGTCTAAAATGCTTGTGTGTGCATGAGTGCTCTGTCCTGTCTTTGACACAGTGTTGCCACAATAAGTAAAGGGGACATTAAAAGGCAGTGAGCTGCAACATTAGTAATAGTAAATAACTAATCTTCTATAATCTTGGGATGCTATCATTTTCTCAGACAATCAAAGAATCACTATGAGCAGGAGCTACTTTGGAAGGCACTACTAGGTTTGGAAACCCTTCTGCATCTTCAGAAGATAACTCAGGGTTACAAGCATTTAACCCCTTAAATGGTATGCCTCGCCTGAGTGGGGCAGTGAAGACTTCACACCTGCAGAAAGATTCTAACTTCAGGCTCTTGTCAGCCATATGCATCTTGAGCTGGTCTCAGCCTCTACAACAATCTCCCTAGTGGTTTACTTCAGCTGTTTGGATTCCAGCCCGATCCTCTGTAAAAATAAATAAATAAATAAATAAAATAACACACTGATGTTGCTGGAAATCCACAACAACCAACTTTGATAGGGGAATAAGGCTGTGCACCATCCTTTGACAAGTCTTATCAATCAAGTCCTGATAGTTGACTAGTGAGATATAAGCCAATTTACATTCCCAGGGAATCATAAGTTCACCTGCCAGAATGTTTTTGTGTTCCAAGTCAAGTCAAGTCAAGTCAAGTTGGGGAGCATGCACTGGTACAGTGTGTTGCCGCACCCACTACACGACGAAACAACTCGGGATCCCGGTTGGCAACACCCCAGGCAGACATGCGGTCCAGTCCCACCCTCCGGAAATGACCCTCTATCTGTCACAGTCAGGTGTTACATGAGTGACCCCTTGGCCTGGTCCAGCCACTCGGGTCCCCAACAATGACGATCTTACAAGCTGGATCACCCTCAGGGAAACGCGCCACATGGCCGTAACTGACGCTCACTCACAATGCAGGTAATGTGCCTCATTCGGGACTCCATGAGCAACCGCTCATTCGACACAAAGTCAAACCAACGGTACCCAAGGACTTTCCGGAGAGACACAGTACCAAAGGAGCCCAGTCTTTGTCTCAGATCACTGGATAGTGTCCTGCCTCCACTCTGCACAGTACTCACAGTACTAGTGTACAGGCCGGCCATGATATCCAGCAACCTGGAGGGGATCCCGCGAACCCTCAGGATGTCCCACAGGGCAGCTCGATCAACTGAGTCGAACGCTTTGCGAAAATCGACAATCGCATTTGCGCTTCATGAGAACCCTCAGTGCCAGGATGCGGTCGATGGTAAGACTTCTTAGGCGTAAAACCAGACTGTTCCGGTCGCTGGTAGGTGAGCAAGTGATCACGGATCCTATTGAGGATGACCCTAGCAAGGACCTTACCCGGCACAGACAGCAGTGTTCCTGGATAGCATGATTTTGGAAAAACCAGTCACATAAGGGGGCACTGAGTTTTATAGGTTTTTTACTTGTATTAAAGGGGCACAGTACACTAGGTTTGAATTCTAGGTCTAATGCTCTTACATGAGGGCAATTAACAACATTAAATAGGGCATGTCTAGGTAAATATTTGTGGGAATACGTCCTCCATCGGGTTTCTGCTCCATCCAAATTAATGGATCAATAACTACAGCATTTTTACAGTCACCTAAAAGGCCACAGGGCCCAAGTTTTCTAGTAATACAAATGGGGTTACTTGGCTTTATTTATGCACATCTCAACAACCTTCTGGCTGGTTAGCAGGGTCGGCTCTACCACAAAGTGTGAAAGCATCACTGATGTGCCTGTCCATGCTTATCCCTTTATTAAACGTCCCTCTATGTTCCACTTCATCCATTCATCTCAGCAAATCTGCCATCCAAATTCGAAGCGTGATGAACTTATCAGTCCGACTCTGACAAACCTATGCAAATATCACAGATCACCACTATAATAAGCGTATTACACCCTCAGTTTCGTGTGCTGTTGTTAGATCGAGGGTCACAAAATTGTTGCAAACTTGTAAATCTACGTAGATGACGTAGATGCTAACCTTGCAAACGCGGTAGGCAAATACATTTCGAATACAATCGTATGACAGGCGAACGTTTAATAATGCATCAACATGACAGCATAGTAAGCTATCTATTATTGAATATACATCTGTTATTCAAAATCATATGACAGGCACAAGAAGTAACTGAAGACTTCTTAATTCAGCAAGAATTTTAGACAAAAATACAGTACACTTCAAAAACAGTAAACGCCTGGTCGACTCACTGTAAAAACGAGAAAGTAAAATACGTGTATTTCTTTACTGCAAAACAATACTTCCATCACCTCCTCCACCTCGAAAGCGTTCACGTGATCATGGTGAGTCGCACAACGATGACGTAGACCTACCTGTAAGCCGGCTCAGTTGCCGAAGTGTTACTGCGGTTTCCTGGTACAGAAACCATTCAGGATTAACTACTATCCAGTAACTACTACGATGTCCCATCAGACTGGCATTCAAGGTAATTCGGCCTGTAACGTTTACATTTAAAAGAGTAATATACATACATGTGTTGAAAATAAATTTCTTTCTTTTTTTAATAAACGATGATAACAGACGGTAACTGGAAAATAATGTATAGTTAACATAACGTACAAATCGCGTCCACGAAATGAAACGAAATAGCCACGTCGAGGGGTAAAGGACTATGCAGAACTGAACTCGAAGATCGGACGTTTAGACTGCGAACCTTATGTCTTTGTTCTTCTTAAAGACAATCGTGCTAAGAACATATGCTTCCACTCGAGATGTTACTAATTTGGAATAAAACCTCTCTTTAAGAGATTTCTCATGGATGTGTTTCCCTGAATTAAACAAAGAACCTCATGGATGTGTTTCCCTGAATTAAACAAAGAAAAACACAGATTCGTCTCATATCTGCATATTTTTACATCGGCAAAGTGTCATATTTAACACGTACACATTTGATCCTCGTCTCCTTTGACAGCCAAATGCAGTAATTTTGTTCCGTGAAAATTTGTTTTTGCGGAGCAGTAATACGTGGTGATTAACACTTATCTACGTTTATTTTAAAATATGGATGGTTTTTAACTTTCTGATTATGTTTCCGAAATGGGTACATACTCTTGGTTTGGTTTTATTTACATATATGACAACGCGTTTTGTCTGAACATCTTTAAAACTCTAATTTTAGCTGATGATGGAGTTTTACACATCTTCTCAAAGGCCAGAAGTGGAAAATACAGAATTTTGAAGATTATTATAGAAAACGGTAAGTTAAATAAAAAAGAATTGAATTTCTACAGTACATACATATTCTTTACTGGGGTAAAGTGTAAAAACTACAGTGTCTTTGTTAGCCATTTTTCAATAGCACATCTAAATCACATAGTGTATCATAGCTACATCAAAGACTTTAAAAGTAAAGCAACCAAGGAAGAGTCATATGACTTATCTAAATGTCATAGTATGTAGCATAGCTACCTCATAGTTTGTGCTCCATTTCGAGTCTGTAAACTTTATAGACATAGTGGGCAATGTACAAGATCCAGCTCCTACGTATGATTTTAGTTAGTTTTGGATAAGTTGCCTACTCAGTTTCAGGCTGTTTAGAAGTATTTTTTTTATTTAAATACATGTCTTTGAATTGCCAATGAAAAGAGGATTCTTCCACTTTTATATACAAGCACCAACAGAAGACAAATTATCCAAGAATCAAATCTCAGTTGAAAGGACCGTAGGAACGCAACAGTGCATTAAGTACTCTTGTATTCATGGCAATGGAGTGTGAAAGCTTGTTGCATGTTGATTAGATGAGCAAGTAAGATTTTCACTGTACACGTGCCAATGTTACTACTACTAGTACTACCACTACTGTGCCAAGTGATTGCCATCTTTTAAATTCAACTCCTACTCCTGGTCACTGTCTGTGTTGAGTCTGCACATTTTTCTGACATTTGTATGGGATTTCCATTGAGTATTCAGTTTTTTTTCTCCTACATCCCTAAAGATGTGCTTGTTTGGTTATTTGGAAACTCTAAGTTGGCCCAAGTGCAGGCATGTGCTTGTGTAGCCTGAAATAGAATAGTGCCCTGTCTGTTTAGTTGCATTCAGCACTTCTGTGATAGGCCCCTGGCAACCATGGATTAAACAGGTTTGAGCACAAATCTACGGTATATCTGTATTTTGTATATAAACAAGCATTTCTTAGTTAATATTCCTTTAATATTTCCTTATGTCTAAGGTGACTTTCATATACAAATTATTAGATACCAAAAATATAAGCAAAATGGAGCAAATAAACTGGTTTAGCTCAACTTGAACATATGATGAAAAAAAAGAATGAATAAAAAACCGAAATAAGAATATGAAATTGAAAAAACAAGAGTTTCTTCAGGGTTATATTAAAAAGGTTAAAGTACTTTTTTCCCAGTTGTTTAAAGGTTATGCATAGGGCAGTGCTGTCATTTACTCACCAGATTGCTTAGTTTTTGAGAAATAAATGTTAAAAAACACAAAGGGTTCATGTTGTATAGATTTATTGTTATTCAGTCTTTTTAACCTTTTGACCAGAACATTTGTAGCATCTATGTATTTGTAAGGTTTTTGTAGAATAATGTTTGAAATGTTTATATTTCATTGCCAACTTAAAACACTTGTAATTGCAATCAATATTCAGTATTAAAATAGCACAGTGAAATGTATTGGTTGGTTTCTCTAGTTTTGCATTATGTCTGCCACATTACTGCATGATTAATTTCATTTATTTTATTTTTTTAATTATACCATTGTTTAAGTTAATTACCTCATTTAATTCTTGAATATTTGTTATTTTTAGAGAAACTAACAGTTGGTTGCTGCAAAGAATCTACAAAGTCATGGGAGCAGGAATATGATTCTTTTGTTCTTCCATTGTTAGAGGACAGTCAGCCATCCTATCTCCTGTACAGATTAGACACTCAAAATGCTCAGGGCTATGAATGGATATTTATTGCCTGGTCACCAGACAACTCCCCAGTGAGTAAACCTTTTCTTAGTTTCTAGCTGATATAATTTGCTGTAACTTTCTTTTTGAGTTTGTATAGTTAGAAAACATCAGACCCTTGCCGATGTCTACATTGTATACAAATTACTTGAATTAATGAATGCATAAATCATAGACACATTTCTAAATAAATGAGGAATCCCATATTTAGAGCAAGTGCATTACATCATAGGCTTTATACTGTTTCAAATAAAACACATAGGAATGTCTATTTCTCTATCTTTTATAGTAGAATATATTTGATTCCTCTGCTAACTAATGTAAATTACAATTTAACCAGCTAATTTATCAAGACAACCCTGTATCTAAATCATCAAATAAGCATTGTGGCTTTGCCATGTTTAATTCATTGTAAAAGTAAATTCTGCTTCCTATATGACAGTATGCTTGTGGATGTTAATTCTACTTGGATTAAATTACACACTTTAAGATGACAGTGAGATTTAGTAGGCCTCAAGATTTAGGCCCATAACAAATAAGGAAAAATACACATGGACAAATTAACAAAAAATATCAGTTAAAATACTTTCTGCTGTATCAAAGGTGGTGAATGTACAGTGACATTGGTTTAAATTCAGATGTGTTTTTGTTTTTATTTAAGGTTCTATTATTGGGGCTGTATAATCCTAAGGGATAATGACCCCCAATAAAAAACAAGACAACACTTTTGAGTTGTGCTTCAGTGTGACTTCCCAAACCCACTATCTATCACGATAAACTTAAGAACTAAAAACTGAATATTAGGTTTTGTCACCAATGGCTACAACAGAGTTTCTTACCACATACATTAGAAGTTCATTGGTGGCCAACAGTGTTCTCAGCATTTACTGTATGTAGCATTTTTTTTCAGCAACTAGCATCATCATGACTTGTGCCTTTGCATATTTTAGATATTTTAATTTAAATTTCATCAGACTGTTATGCTTTGGGCAACATATTTTAAGAGATTAGAGAAACTTTCAAGGTAGATGAAGTGGCTTTATTCACAATGCTATATAATAAGTTATTAAATGTTATTAATAATCTACTTATACCATAAAATACCTCTTATGATAAAATCACTCATTTTCCTGTTTCAAAATAGGTAATGCCTGATGGACATTTTTCCACTTTTGTATGTTGTATTATCATCAACATTCTAAGCAAGTCTCCACTGTCTCATCCATTTCAACTTGTGACATATACTATTTATGACACAAAACTTTGACTGGCCACTCAAGGTCATTCGCCTTTTTATTTTTGAGCAACTCTCTTGTTAATTTACTGTAGTCATTTTTAAAGTTGTACAAACTTTCCCAGTCACTGTTGAAGATTAGCAGCCTTTTAACTTTAAGTGTCAGGATAGTGTTAGGCAGAGTAGATAGATACATACTTTATTAATCCCAAGAGTATGCCCAGGATTCGGTTTGTGTCACACATTATTAATGCTATGAACTTTGACTAGAAGCAATTTTATTTTCATTCAACCACAGATTATTTTACCATATACACTATAAGCTCACTCACATTTGTCTTGTTTAACAAACTCTGTTGAGATTATGAAAAAGTTTTATTATAAATAAGGACATCTTTCTTGGAATACCATTGTATAAGGACAAAAAAAGTATAGGAAAGCATTTTGGTGAAAATATACTTTAGTCAAGTGCTTCTCTTGATCATAAACTTGGAAACTTTCTAAAAAAAATTAAACATTTGCAAAAAATGTATAGATACTGAAAGAAAAACCTTTGAGTCTACTGCACAACTAACACTTGAGGTCTTAAATGACTTTGTTTTTCATCTGACATTATCACAGCTTTTTTGGTAATTGAAACTACTTAAACTATCAAAAGTGGAAAATTAATTTATGGTAATTGGTTTTCTTCTACATTTCATAGGTGCGGCAGAAAATGCTTTATGCAGCAACAAGAGCAACAGTCAAGAAAGAATTTGGAGGTGGACATGTTAAAGATGAGATATTTGGAACTACCAAAGTATGGGTCTTCAGTTACTTTGATATATAGAAATGTACTGTAAAGGCATTAATCTTGAATAGGTAGATATTAACATAGGTAAATATTTAAGCATGTTTAATTATCTATTTAACTCAGGCATGCAAAATTGTGTTTTTTTTTTTTTGTTCGTTTTTTTTGTTAAGCAAGTCATGATACAGGTAATTGCCTTTTTTATACTAAATATTTATGACTTTCATTATATCACACAGTCATCATTCCTACAGCATTAAAGATTAGTGCTGTACATTTTCCACCTTAACTATTCTTTCTTGTTACCTTTTTAGGACGATGTATCTCTGCATGGATACAAAAAATATCTTGTATCTCAATCAGCTCCTGTTCCTCTTACTGCAGCTGAAGAAGAATTAAGACAAATTAAACTTAATGAGGTAAGTTTTTCTGGAATATTGGTTGAAGAACAATATAGTACGTTTATTTTTAACAAACCTAATTACTTGACATTACTAAAATTGGGCTAATTAAAACACATGGTACAAAGAAAAAAGTTTTTTTTTTTTATACTATTATGGAGTACACAAAAGACATAATATGTAATGAAAACCAGGTGTAGTTCTTAGAAATCAACTTGTTTATAATAACAAGATGTACCACAAAGAATGGAGAATTTTTGTAGGCAAAGAGTGTATTAATATTACAATCTGTTCTAATAAAGCTCACAAAGTAACCTTGCGTTATACATTACTGGTTAAAAGTTTTAGAACACCTCACTTTTTCCAGTTTGTCTTCAGGTTTAATCAGCTGAAATGCAATGAAAGACCTTTAATGGTGAAAAGGTAAGTGGTAAATTGTCACAGGTTTAAATGTAAAGTTTAGGTTAGCAAAAACTAAAAAAAGGAGACTTTGTCCTTTCTGCAGTAGTTCAGAGCCTATATTTCAAAGCCCTATTTTGTCCTTTAAGGAATGGCTTTCTTACTGCCACTCATCTTGTCAAACCTGCAGCACAAAGTCTCTTCTTCACAGTAGAAACTGAGACTTGCTTTTTTGACCACTATTAAGCTGTTCTTGTGCAGTGAGGCGCCTATCACGCAAGCTGGTGACCCTCAGAAACTTGTCTTGTGATGGGGTTGTGACTTTGGGTCTTCCTGATCTCTTACTATCAGAGTTTTGTCTACTTTCCAAATGCCTTTGGATTGTGTAGAACATAGTACTCACTGACACTGATTGTTTTTTTTTTTTGTTTTTGCAGTTTCTCTAAATAAAAGGCCTACAATTCCAATGCTAACAATGCTCTCTCTCATTTCATTTGTTAATTGCCGCTTTCTTACCATTATCACTAGAATATTGTCCAAGTAGAACTTCAGCGGGAGTAGTAACAGTATGTGTTCCAACTCTGGTTTAAGACAGACTGATGGTTTTTAAGTAATCAACAGAAGTTAGGACACTTGTGCAAATTGTTTGCTTCAATTTACAAGGCTTAATTTACTTTAATTGCTGCAGAACATCTGTAGCTTGTAACCTATTCATTGTTCCCTGAAGGAGGACCATTTGTAACATTCTGATATTTCCTTTTTTTTCAAATTTTGCTAATTTAAAACTTAAATTTAAACCTCTTATAGTTTACTGCATACATTTTCAACATTTAGGTCATTCATTGCATTTCAACAGATTAAATTGGAAGGAAGAACTGAGATGTTCTAAAACTTGTGTACATTATTTTGATACCCTGTATACTGTAGTAGTACTCAGTGTTCTTTAGTAATATGTCGTGTTTACTTTCTTTGGATTAAAGGAAAAGAGAATTTCTAACTATGGCTGTAGTATAAAGCTGTGCCCACAGGTTTTCTATATGTAAACTGTATTTTGTCAGAGAATTAGATTTGCTTGGCTCAGCATAAGCAATTTGTGGCTTTAGATGCTGCTTGTTTTCATCGTACGTAATAAGAGGGCATGACTTAAAGAGATATATCATCAGGTACTCGGCATTCAATATTTTAGTTCTGCAGGGCAACAATTAATGGATATGCTAATTACAACTAGTGTTGTAATTTGATAAAAATAGCTAATTGTAACTACTCTCAAAGTCTTTTCACTTTAGCAATGATATGAGTTAGCATAATCATTTTTCATAAAAGTATCTATTACATAATTTGGATATTTTAATTTATTTATTGCAAGCTTTTTTTGTCTGTATAGCTTTTTACTTGATTGTATTTTTATCGGAATAAAATACACTTAAGAAATTTTAACAAGAACACCTTAAGGAAGCATATTTTAAAAATTAGGTACAGTCCTAGAATTCTAGAACTCCACTTAAGTTTATAAACTGTCATAGAGGTCCACACAGTTACACTTCTTTATGAGTGTAGATTTTATGGGTCATGTGAGATTGGCATCTTTTCCCTCCAGAGCAAAAGCAATGCAAATGTTAATGAACTAAGAATTTATGGGGATTTGCTCATTCACACACATCAAGACCTGAAAATTGCTTGGGTCAATTAAGTTAATACATGAAAATTGCCCCTCCAGTGGAAGAGGTACTTAAAGATGTGGAAATGTCAGAGCAAATTATGTTCGTTCTGCTTTTTTTTTCTTGAATTACAAAAATAGATTAAAATAATATACATTATTATGCATAGAAAACTGAAAGGTAGGAGAACCAAATATGAAACAGCAAGGATCCAAAAATACTGTACACATTTTTACTAATCTAGAAAGTCAAATAGTTACATTTCCACCAACTATTTCTTCTTTGCCATCTGTCAGTCACCTCAGTACTGCCAGATAATTTCTTATTATGTTTCTATTTTTTACACAAGACTGACAGAAAATGAGAAAATATAAGCATATTCTTCTTTGTGCATTAATAATGAAAACTGGTTCTGCCCATTCCATCATTTCTGGAGAAGCCAGTGCCATTATTATTATAATTGTACAGTACTAATAGAAAATAAGGTGTGTACCAATGTGATATCATAATTGTCAGCTGCTGTCACCCATGTTGCAGGATACATTATGGATCAAATGTATATTGGTGTCAGCAGGCAGTTTCTACCACAACATTTACATAGACAGTAGATCACTTTATAATTGCCTGATGGGGATCTGTAGAAGAATGGTACAAGAAACAGTTGTGATTATGTTGTCTTATTGGTAGTTTGAATTCTGGTAGTGTGTTCACCTTTAGTCTACTTTATCCATTTAGTTCTATTGCCAGTCACTCTACTGACCTAGACAAAAGCATTATGGGTTATGACACTAAGAAAACACAACCAATAGATATGGAGCCTTGGCATATTTAATGAATGGTATAGGTATGTCTTGGGGCATTAATAGAAAAATGCCAGTAATTCAGGATTAAAAATGAAAGCGGATGGTAAAGGAACTGGCTCTCATCTATTTTGATATGTGTCAGAGAGAATTGCAGGTCCTTTATTGATATTTCAAAATCAAAGAAAGAGTGGTGAAAACTTGTGATAGCAGCTGACTGCCAGTTTCTGTCTTTAATGTTTTTGTCCATAAAAAGAAGGCATTTTTGGGGTGATTACCTATTATTAACTATGGTGGATGCTGTTTCCCGTGGTAATATGCTAAAGTGGGAAAGGGATCTTCTTAAAAGTATGTGTCAGGACACACAAACACAGTGACTTCTATTGTCTGTCAAGTTTTGGTCACAGTGTGGTGTTTTGTTCCTCATAGGTTGAACTTAAAACACTGACAGCAATGTCAGTAAAGCTAGATGTACTATATAGAGTCATTTTGAATATTTATGTTGAGTGCATTAAAATGTTTGATTTGAAGTTTTGAAATATCTCCCAATTGCTAGATGAATACAGACCCAGATGCAGTTTGCAAGTCAGTTAGACCCTGATGATAAACTTCTCCTATCTACAAGATGGGGGTTACTTATAAGTTTTTGAATGAGGGATTTTGTTATGGAGAATTTTCCTTTGAAAAATGCTAATGTAAAATCAGATGATCTCATGCATAAAACAAACCATTATCAAAGTTTTAGTGGTGAGGTTCATCTCTCTGTCCATGACATTCTTGGGCCTGCCTCTTGGCCTATTCATCTCCACTTTCATTATACCATATCTCTTCACTCAGTCACAACTGTAGCTTCTACTTCACATGCCCAACCCACCTTTCCTGCAATCATTTCAGTCTCTTATCAACCAAAGCATTTGGTGCAGATTTACACATGATATTGTATAACTGTATTGTTCTAATTCTGATTGTTTTTTAACAAGATTGGGATCTTTTTAAATTGGGGGTGGGGTGGTGTGCACATTGGTCTGAAATAAAGTAAAACTTTTTTAATAAAGAAAATTAAAGTAGCTTTTGCTTCAATCATTTCTAAGCCACAAACTGTCAAAAGGAGGTCTGCAGTTCACAAAGCGGTAAGATACAAGTGTTCAGTCTTAACAGCTTTGCTACTCTATTCTTATATAGTTTAATGCTATGTTAAAACATATTTTATCTAAGCAATCATTTCTTATATTGTAATAGTTTTAATCAAACCAGTAATTCTAAAAGAGTAAAATGCATCATATACATACTGTATGTTCAGCATGAAATAAACTGAAAATTATGATATCTAACGTGTAATTAAACTCTTCTTTCTAAAGTATACATAATTTTGAAGTGTACATAATTTTGGAGCAGTATTTTGCTTGGGTGTGCATGTTTGTGGTTTTGCAGTTTTCAGAAAGACACCTTATGCTTTACTTCTAATTTGCTTATTTATGTAAACATTAAAATTGCTGTCATAGTATTTCTGACTTTTGTTGAAAGACAGATGCTCATTTAACTGATTTTTACATATATATTTTTTAGGTGAAAACTGAAGTTGGTGTTGACAGTAAACATCAAACTCTGCAAGGAGTTGCATTTCCTGTTCACAAAGACGCACTTGAAGCACTTAAACAATTTAGAGACAAGAAACTGAACTATGTTCAGCTTGTAAGTAAAATGGTTGACTAAAAATAATCTTATTTCTGCAGATGTTTCTATTGGTTATTGCGTTTTTTGGAAATTTTAATTGTAGAAGTGGATAAATATGCCATTCTTGATAATGTCAGATCCATTAGATTTTAAATGTGAATCTTCCCATGTTTAACCAGCAAGCAATTTAGAGTACTGAAAATACAACAGAAGCTGTTGAAAATATTTGTTTATGGTTGGCTATTTTTGTTTCATTTCCATGATTTATGTGGGGTGTTTTCAGTTGAAATGGTCTAATATTTGTGATAATTTATAAAGAAAGTGCTATTCAAATTAATTGACTGTTCTTTACAGATCCATTTCTTCAGTACCAATAAAAACAAGTACTGTATGTTAATGCCATTAAAGCCTTTAGAGAAACTATTCAGGGTGAGATTGGGGAGGGAAAGCTAGATGTGGCAATAGTTCTTGACCACTACTGGGCACATGGTCCCCGAATGGAATGTGTGGGACACTTCTTTTCTAAAAACAGTACAGCAACATAGAAGTTTCCTATAAAGATCACACATGTGCTGTAGTCTCCTGAACAACCAGAGTGCACCGTGGCTTGATGGCCTTGAAATTTCCTGTTCCTGAATCAGGACTGAAAGTGTGAGGAGAGGAAGAACATATGCTGGGGGAGGTAGGGAGACCAGAGATGTATAGTGTATAAACTTGCTCACACTGTTTGTCCTTACTCTTTTTTGTTCTTTAAGATGCTCCTCAAATCTTTCGTCTGCTTGTCATAGTTAGCAACAGGATATTACTGATAATTTATTGAAATAATATTTTGATATTCAATTTTATATTACATTTGTAACAGGAAATAGACTTCCAAAATGAAAACATAGTTTTGTCAAGCACATCTCCAACTGACATTAAGGATTTGCCTGGAAGAATTCCCAAAGAAGCAGCTCGTTATCATTTTTTTCTATACAAGCATTCTCATGAGGGAGATTACCTGGAATCTACAGGTACCGTAATGATGCTGTAACTCAAAACCTATTTATTGTGTGCTTACCCTTTCATGAGCACAATTTTTGATTTAAAATGCTTTAAAATTTTACCAAGCTGAAGATTTTTTCTTTTTTTGTTTGATTTTTATTGTGGCTTTGAAGAGTTTTTCATAATGTGTAGTTAACAGTTTCCTTAGTATTTGTTGTGAATATCTTAAATTGTATTTTAAGTGAAGTTTGCATACTGTATACTAAATTCTATGACTATGTATGTTTCAGCCAAATCAGATTTACAAGAGTATAAAATTAACGTTTTCAGTATATTAACACAATGATAACAACATATTTTTACAGTATTCATCTATTCAATGCCTGGATATAACTGTAGTATACGAGAAAGAATGCTTTACTCAAGTTGCAAGAATCCACTAATTGACATGGTAGAAAACAAACTGAAAATTGAAGTCGCTAAAAAGGTAGGAACTATTACAAAAATAAATCTGCTTACTTAATAGTCTGTGAAAATCAAATTAAATGGTATAGTATAATAAGCATTTGTTAAGGTGCCACATGAGAGGTTGGGCATCAAACTAAAAGAAATGTAAGTTCAGGGTGTGGTGTGTAGATGGGTGCAAAATTGGCCTAGACATAGTAAGCAGAGGGTTATGGTGTAAGGCAGGGGTCCCCAACCACAGGTCCGCGACCCACTACCGGGCCGCAGCCGTCTGACAGCCGGGCCGCGAGAGAACTGCCCGCAACGGAGACTCACTCAGACTTTTCAGAACGCTTGGCGGGCGGGGCTTTGCAGCGGCACAGAGAGAGGAGAGAGAGTATTACAACGAAGTATTTTTATGGTCCCGACAGTTACCCCATATGACACGAGACTATAGAAATCTCGTTACTACGAAGTACATTCAGCAGATGCTTCATTACAACGAAGTGACCTTGAAATGCTTGAATGAATCTGTGGTCGCAGTTCAGTTGTACACATTTACACAACGATCCCCAAACAGAAACATTGTAAAAAAAAATTCTTTCTTCAAACTTTCCTCGTACTGTTTTTTTTTTTGATGTTTTTGTTTTCTGTGGTTTTCAGTGAAACCTTTTGCTATTGCTTGTCAACATTTGAAAAACATCCATTGGAATTTAACTCATTGTCACCCTCCTATAGAAACGGCAGACACGAAAAAAACGATAACAGTGTTAATGTTTGTGATGTGCAGTCTGTTGGAATGGCAAATGCAAAGCATATGTCTTTGTTATATGCAAAAAAAGAAGAAAAATCTCGGGTTGCAAACGTATGCGAACTGCTTAATAACTTAATAATAATAGAAATGTTATCTAAATTGTGTATAAAACTGCAACCCGATTCCCCCCCCCCCCCCCAAACCGGTCCGTGGAAAAATTTGCATCTAACAAAGTGGTCCTTGCTGTCAAAAAGGTTGGGGACCACTGGTGTAAGGAACCTAATGAGAACTGGCTGATGTTAAGAGTGGTGTTCCATAGGGTCAGTGCTAGGGCCGCTGCTATATTTTATTTTATATATATACTGTATATATACACAGGTGCATCTCAATAAATTAGAATATCATCGAAAATTAATTTATTTCAGTAATTCAATTCAAAAAGTGAAACTCATTCTGTATGATATATTTTAATATATCAAGCGTTTATTTCTTTTCATTTTGCTGATTGTGGCCTACAGGCAATGAAAACCCAAAATTCGGTATCTCAGAAAATTAGAATATTTTTAAAAAGTTCAATATTGTAGACTCATGGTGTCACACTCCACTCAGCTAATTAAACCAAAACAACTGCAAAGCTGTCCTGAGCCTTTAAATGGTCTCTCAGTCAGAGCTCAGTAGGCCACACAATCATAGGGAAGACTGCTGACTTGTCAGTTGAGACAACGTCAGAAGCATCTTACCTGGGCCAAGGAGAATATGGACTGGACTGTTGCTCAGTGGTCCAAAATCCTCTTTTCAGAAGAAAGTAAATTTTGCATTTCATTTGGAAATCAAGGTCCCAGAGTTTGGAGGAAGAGTGGAGAGGCACAGAATCCAAGTTGCTTGAGGTCCAGTGTGAAGTTTCCACAGTCAGTGATGATTTGGGGAGCCATGTCATCTGTTGGTGTTGGTCCACTGTGTTTTATCAAGTCCAAAGTCAGCGCAGCCGTCTAGCAGGAAAGCTTAGAGCACTTCATGCTTCTGACAAGCTTTATGGAGATGCTGATTTTATTTTTCAGCAGGACTTGGCACCTGCCCACATTGCCAAAAGTACCAATACCTGGTTTAATGACCATGGAATCACTGTGCTTGATTGGCCAGCAAACTCGCCTGACCTAAACCCCATAGAGAATCTATAGTGTATTGTCAAGAGGAAGATGAGAGACAACAGACCCAACAAAGCAGGTGAGCTTAAGGCCACTATCAAAGACTCCTGGGTTTCCATAACACCTCAGCAGAGCCACAGGCTGATTGCCTCCATGCCACGCCGCATTGATGCAGTAATTCATGCAAAAGGAGCCCCGACCAAGTATTGAGTGCATATATAGACATACTTCTCAGTAGGCCAACATTTCTGTATTAAAAATCATTTTATATAATATTCTAATTTTCTGAGATACTGAGTTTTCATTACCTGTAGGCCATAATCAGCAAAATGAAAAGAAATAAACGCTTGAAATATATCACTCTGTGTGTAATGAATCAATATATGAGTTTCACTTTTTGAATTGAATTACTGAAATAAATTCACTTTTCGGTGTGTGTGTGTGTGTATATATAATATATATATATATATATACAACCCCAATTCCAATTTTAATGCAGTGCCGCCTGAGGGATCGAAGGTCACGGGCATCCAGTGTTGGTATTCGGCCTTGCCGCTTACGTGCAGAGATTTCTCTGAATCTTTTGATGATATTATGGACAGTAGATGATGAAATCCCCAGATTCCTTGCAATTGTATGTTGAGAAACGTTGTTCTTAAACTGCTGGACTATTTGCCCACGCAGTTGTTCACAAAGTGGTGAACCTCGCCCCATCCTTGCTTGTGAACGACTGAGCCTTTTGGGGATGCTCCTTTTATACCCAATCATGACAAACACCTGTTTCCAATTAACCTGTTCACCTGTGGAATGTTCAAAACAGGTGTTTTTTGAACATTCCTCAACTTTCCCAGTCTTTTGCTACCCCTGTCCCAGCTTTTTTGGAACATGTTGCAGGCATCAAATTCAAAATGAATGAAGATTTGCAAAACAACAATAAAGTTTATCAGTTTGAACATTCGATATCTTGTCTTCGTAGTGTATTCAATTGAATATAGGTTGAAAAGGATTTGCAAATCATTGTGTTCTGTTTTTATTTACGTTTTACACAACGTCCCAACTTCATTGGAATTGGGGTTGTGTACAGTAATCCCTCGCTATATCGCGCTTCGCCTTTCGTGGCTTCACTCCATCGCGGATTTTATATGTAAGCATATTTAAATATATATCGCGGATTTTTCGCTGCTTCGCGGGTTTCTGTGGACAATGGGTCTTTTAATTTCTGGTACATGCTTCCTCAGTTGGTTTGCCCAGTTGATTTCATACAAGGGACGCTATTGGCAGATGGCTGAGAAGCTACCCAGCTTACTTTTCTCTTTCTCTTGCGCTGACTTTCTCTGATCCTGACGTAGGGGGATTGAGCAGGGGGGCTGTTCGCACACCTGGACGATACAGACGCTCGTCTAAAAATGCTGAAAGATTATCTTCACATTGCTATCTTCTGTGCAGCTGCTTCCTGAAACGACATGCTGCACAGTGCTTCGCATACTTAAAAGCTCGAAGGTCACGTATTGATTTTTCACTGTTTTGTTTTTCTCTGGCTCTCTCTCTCTCTCCCTGCTCCTGACGGAGGGGGTGTGAGCTGCCGCCTTCAACAGCTTTGTGCCGCGGTGCTTCGCATACTTAAAAGCAAACAGCCCTATTGATTTGTTTGCTTTTCACTGTCTTTCTGACAGACTCTGCTCCTGACGCGCACTCCTTTGAAGAGGAAAATATGTTTGCATTCTTTTAATTGTGAGACGGAACTGTCATGTCTGTCTTGTCATGGAGCACATTTTAAACTTTTGAAAAAGAGACAAATGTTTGTTTGCAGTGTTTGAATAACGTTCCTGTCTCTCTACAACCTCCTGTGTTTCTGCGCAAATCTGTGACCCAAGCATAGCAATATAAAAATAACCATATAAACATATGGTTTCTACTTCGCGGATTTTCTTATTTCTCGGGTGGCTCTGGAACGCAACCCTCGCGATGGAGGAGGGATTACTGTATATATATATATATATATATATATACACAGTATATACTGTATAAAATGATTTGGATAGGAATATAACTAACAAAATGGTTAAGTTTGCAGGTGATACTAAGATAGGTTTGAATCATTACAGAGGGACTTGGACAGCATATAGCTTAGACAAATTTCTGGCAGATGAAATTTAATGTCAGTAAAGTATTACATGTATAAAGTAAAAATGTTAGGTTTGAATACACAATGGGAGGTCTGAAAATTAAAAGAACACCTTATATGAAGGATTTAGGAGTTGTAGTGAACTCTACACTGTCAACTTCCAGATGGTGTTCAGAAGCCATTAAGAATGTTAGGTTATATAGCACATTATGTAGAGTACAAGTAAAAGGAGATTATGCTCAAGCTTTATAAAACACTGGTGAGGCCTCATTTGCAATACTATGCACAGTTTTGGTCTCCAGGCTACACAAAAGACATAGCAGCGCTAGAAAAAATCCAGAGAAGAGTGACTAAGCTGATTCCAGGGCTAAAGAGGATGGAATATGAAGAAACAGTAAAGGGACTGAGTCTTTTCAGTTTAAGCAAAAGAAGATTAAAAGGCGAAATGACTGAAGTGCATAAAGTTATGAAGGGAATTAGTACAGTGGATCAAGACTGTAATTTTAAAGTGAGTTCATCAAGAGCATCGGGACACAGTTGGGAACTTGTTTTGTGTAAATTGCACACAGACATTAGTAAATTTTTCTTTACACAAAGAGCTGTAGACACTTGGAATGAGCAATGAAGTAGTGTGGTAGATAGGACTTTAGGGAATTTTAAAACTAAACTTGTTTTTTAGAAGAATTAAGTGGATAGGACCAGCAAGCTTTGTTCGACTGAATGGCCTGTTCTTGTATAGATTGTTGTAATGTTCTAAGAAAAAATAAAATTTGATTTTATAATAGAAAATTGCCTTTGACTATTTTTATTGTCTTCATAGTTGATTATTGTGGTTTGGTGTTGCAAGCTTAATCTTTCATTATTAAAACATTATTGAAACCTGTCCATGTTGGTTCTCTGTTGTCTCTTGAGGTTTTACTTGGCTCACTTGGCTTACATTTTTCTTCAACAAAGTCATGCCAACTAAGAGGAAATAATTACAAGTGTTTCCTGTCTATCAGTAAAGCACAGTATTACTTACTAAAGGTGGTTGGTTTGAATATGGAGTCATATTTACATGTGGAAAACTTTGTGTTGTGTACCCATATGTTGGTAGTAACAAACATCTCTGTATCTTTTCATTAGAAGGAATGATCAAGAATACTATGTACATAGATGCTTTCCAGTACTAAAAACTGTTCTGTACTAAATACAAGTTCATAATATGTTTTGTATGGAATAATATATGATTTTTAATTACTTTTCACCTTTCCACTTTCTCACCTGGAAAACACAGGGAATCTCTGCTAAAGAATAAGAGTTTTATTCCACCAAGTCACATATATTATCACTTCATGCAGTACATTCTGAAAGTATTTAGACCTCCGTAAATTTTTTCATTTTTTATGTTGAAGCCTTGCACTAACATCTGTTAAATTCATTTTTTCCCCACTTCCAGCAACATTCAGTGACAACGTGAAAACAGAATTTTAGATTTTTTTTATTAGAAAGAAAGAAAGAAAGAAAGAAAGAAAGAAAGAAAGAAAGAAAGAAAGAAAGAAATATCACATTGACACAAGTATTGTTAAAGCACCTTTGTCAGTGATTACAGCTTGACGTCTTCATGGGTATGATGAGACAAGCTTTACACTTGGTTGTTTGGATTTTCTGCCAATTTTCTCTGCAGATGCTTTCAGACTGTGTCAGGTAGAATGGAGGCAATCAGTGAACAGCTATTTTCAGGTCATTCCAAAGATGTTCAATTGAGTTCATGTCTGGCTCTGGCTGGGCCAGTCAGGGACATTCAGATTCTAAGCCACTCCTATGTTGTCTTTGGTTTGTGCTTGAGGTCATTGTCTTGTTGGAAAGTAAACCCTCAGCAGAGTCTGATCTCCAGAGTCCTCTGGAATATATTTTCATTAAGGATATCTATGTACTTTGCACTGTCCAGCTTTCCCTCAACTTTGATTAGTCTCCCAGTCTTCAACCCCATAACATGATGCTCTCAACCACCATGCTTCACCACTAGAATAGTATTATGCAGGTGATAAGCAGTGCCTGGTTTTCTCCAGATGTGACGCTTAGAATTGAGACCAAACTCTTCAATTTTGATTTCATTAGACCAGAGAATTTTGTCTTTCACATTCTAAGAGTCTTTTGGGTGTGTTTTTTGCAAACCCAGCCAGTCTTTTGTGTGTTGTGAGGCCACCCTGCCATAAAGCCCAGAACAGCGGAGTTTTGCTGAAGTGGTTGTCCTTCTGGAAATTGATCCCATCTCCATACAAGATTCTTTTTTGCTCATTCATAGTGAATGGCAGGTTCTTGGTCAACTCTCTTTCCATAGCCCTTCTCCCCCTTTTGCTCAGTTTGGCCGGGTGGACAGCTCTAGGAAGAGCTGTAGTTGTTCCAGACTTGTGAACTGATCTGTACCTCAACACAATCCTGTCTCTACTGTAAGCTCTGCGGGCAATTCCTTTGACCTCATGGTTTGGTTTTTGCTATGATACACATTATCTGCTGTGGGATCCTTCTATAGATAGGTGTGTGCCTTTCCCAATCATGTTAAATCAATTGAATTGACCATAGGTGGACTCCAAACAAGGTGCACAAACCTCTCAACGCTGCTCAATAGAATGGGATGCCATTGAGCCAGATTTCAAGTGTCATAACAGAGTGTCTGAATGCAACCGTGATTTCATTTTTTATTTTTGACTAGCTGAAATACCCGGCGTTGCCTGGGAGGAAAATAAAGTGTTTTTTTTTTTTTTTTAATTGTTTGAGATAAATATAATTAAAAAAAACACAACTTTAAAAATAAAAAGAAATTAGCAAACATTGAAGACTCACTAATGTGCTTGTATTATATACTGAAGTGCCTTGTTATATACAATGTTTTTAATTTTTACATCTTTAGCTAATATATAATGGTTCTTAGGACTTCCTACGCTTGAATATGCCACATAAAATTGTCCATGTGAGAAACAGGCTGGGTCCAAATTGAATCCAGCAATTTTCAATGATTGTCCAAACGTTCCAAGTGTCAAGTGGATGATAACAGACATACAAGACCGAATCTCCAATTAGATAGATAGATAGATAGATACTTAGTCTGTTTCAATTGAAATTCTTTTACAATCAATTAAAGGTTAAATATTTTACATATATAAATAAATATTACAAGTTAAATATCATAGCTATATTTGGTCTATACTTTAACTTCAATTTTTATAACTTAATTAAATTAGTTTTTTGATAATGAATGTATTAAAAAAAATCCTCTTTCTTTTTTACGAAAAAATTGTAACACCAACACATTAGCTACGATGTTGCAAAACAAATTACATTTAGTTCATTAATGAATAAACAAAAATTGCAAAGAGAGCTGTTGAATCCACAAAATAAAATATAGGATGTTTATGGTAGATAAAAATAAAATTGCTTACTTATCTTATATATAATAGATAGCCTATTTTAATCAAAATATAATCACAGAATACATTCAAAGTGTAAAAACGATGGGAAACACGAAGCCTTTTTTAAGGTGTTTTGACAAATTTTTGTTTTGTGGTGTAGTAATAAGTTTTTACATGCAGAGTTTGACGATGTAAAAAAAGTCAATTAAATTATTATTATTAGGTTGATTTAATTATATTACCACTACAACATTGTTACAATAAAAATAATGCAAGATGAAATATATAGTTAACAAAAAACAAACTTGATGCTACGGATTTTTCATGATAAAACTGTCGGTTGCTTTTACGGAGCACACCAAAAACATTCCAAGCGTCAACTAGATGATAACATACAAGCAAGATTGTAGCAGTCTGCTTTATATATAAGATATATATGAATATGTATATATGTATATAGGCTTGAGTCACAAAGACAGAATGAGTCCCAAAAAAATAGTTGGGGTGCCAACCCAGCCAAATTTATTTATATATGACAAATTTGCAAAAATTTCTAAATTCCTCACTTTGTCATTGTGTTGTATTGTGCATTGCTTGATATGGTTACAAAATTACTTTAAACATTTTTAGCACAATGCTGCAACATAACAAAATGTGAAAAAAAGCAAAGTGGATACTTTCTGAAGGCACTGCATAGTCTGTATTTAATTAAACTAATCAGAAAATGTTATAATAAGAGGAATAATGTAATTAATCAACATACATCTGTCCCTAAGCATGACAAAAAAGGAAAAATTATGAATTTTTAAAAACTTGCTCATTCTAGCCCAATTTAAACACCAAATAGATATGTCTTTGAAGTTTTGGTTATAACTATTATAGGTTAAAAAACACCTACATTTAGCATAACAATACAATAGTGTAGGGTGTAAAAAATACAGTATGAATCCATCCATCCATCCATTTTCCAACCCGCTGAATCCGAACACAGGGTCACGGGGGTCTGCTGGAGCCAATCCCAGCCAACACAGGGCACAAGGCAGGGACCAATCCCGGGCAGGGTGCCAACCCACCGCAGACAGTATGAATCTCATATATCAATTCAGTTAATTAAATTGGGTCAGAGTGATAGAACAAAGCAGATGGTAAAAAAAGATTGTGTCCCTGTTCTGTTTTAATGTGTTTTTTTTTTTTTTGGCTTCCAGATTGAAATTGACAATGGAAATGAGCTAACTGCTGAATTTCTTTATGAAGAAGTCCATCCAAAACAGCACGCACATAAACAAACATTTGCAAAGCCAAAAGGCCCAGCAGGCAAACGGGGTATTAAACGGCTTGTCAAAGGACCTGCAGGTGATGACAACGAAAATGATTAATGTTTCATCTCTTTGTTTGATGTTGCAAACATTCCATAATGTTTATAGACAAAATTATTTCCAGTGAGAAAAACAATGTATGAATTACTCTTCTAAATTTAATTTGTGATTTGTTTTATGCACTTTTAGGTATACAAAAAAATAAAACACTATGGTAATAATGTAGGAATGCTTTATGCAGTTTCAGTTATCTGTTATATTTAGAAATGGATTTTAAAAAATCCAACAGAATTCTTGATTTTATAGTTTCATAATTTCAAAAATATATTTAAATTATCAAGTAAAACTGATTTATTATTATGTGCTGCTGAAAAAAATGATTACTTTTAGAATGATTTTTAAAGTAAGGTAGACAAAAAGTGATTCTGAATAATGCTCAGAAAAAATTTAAGTAAAAATATTTTTACAAAGTGGTAAAAACTATGTGCTATCTGTATAAGCTATAAAGGGTAGCACTGTAATAACAAAGATACTAACTGTACCCTATCCTGAAATTTTGAGAAGAACAAATTGCATTCTTTATCAAAACCTGTGAATCTTTAATAAATGAAACTCATTTGGGTAAATATACTTGTTGACCATTACATGGTACAGGATTACGCACTCTTTCAAGTTGTAAATATATTTTTGCATATTTGTATTTGGAGTTTACCAAATAAATGTCCAACAAATAAAATGCAAGTTTAAAGTTATTTATTTATTTATTTATTTTACTTCTTCAAGGATGGAATTTGTTTTGATGGATATGTTTTTAAGGATGGAGTTAATATTTACTACAGCTGTTAAATGTACCTCTGCTTATTTTTAAGCAGAGACTTGAAGATATTCATTATATTCGGATTGTACTCAAATTTTGAAAAAATATGAAGTTTCTTGTGACCAAATGCTATAGAGAACACTGAAATTAGAAAGTTTTACAAGTACAGTCGGCCCTTGAAATTCATAGGGGTTAGGTGTGCAGGACTGCAAAATATTCAAATACATTCAACAAGGTAGGCTAACTTACACAGACATACACAGAGAGGCAATACAAGTACAGCACAATTACAATAATACATGGTACTGTATTTAGATAACAGTAAAATACAAAATTCATGTTTGTACTGTATACCAAGGCCTACCTTGTAAATTGAAAAAACATTAATATCCACATTCTGCACTAGTGTAGCTCCTGCAATGGCTTCACAGATTCCCTGTTCTTTTTTCTTGACATACTGTACTAGCAGGAAACAACAGCTGACTTCACTGAACAAAACATATCCAATAACACAAAATTTCGTGTTAGGTCATTACTTTGTTCTGTCTTTTGGAAGCACTTTCAGAACCACTAGAAACACCACATTTTTAAATGATCACTGAGCAAATAAACCACATGTGTGAGTTGGCTACCGAAACAAAGATGCGTGGTATCATCCAGACAAAATGTGAACTGTAAAACTTTTTCCAAAATTTTATTTTTTCTAATAAATTTGTGCGTATTTATGGTAGTAAACAATAAAAATGATTAATATTACACATATTTTACGCATTAATGACTTACTAGACCTTTTTAGTTACATTTCCTAGTAAACGCGCACTTGTTATCTGCATTATTCCACAGTAGGTCGCAAAACTCACAAAATGATTTCCATTTAATAACTGATGACAATCTGTGAATAGGCAGGTCTGCAAATCATAAACCCTTGAATCAAAATGGCCAACTGTATATTGATTCTCTCAAAACATTCCATTTTCACAAATAAATCTGAAAGATAATTTTTCAGGAAAAGGGTGATTTTTGTTAATTTTTTTTTTTTTTGAAAACCTTACCCTATTCACTTTAAGTTTTTTTTCAAAGACAAAGCTGTACATGTCCTTATAAGCAATGAACACAAGTAGTAAAAGTGAATTTAATAATACAAGATTAAAAAGAATGTACTAGAAACAAAAACACAGGGCAAACAATGCAAAAGACAAGCATAAGCAAAAATATTTTCACAAACATACAACAAAGTATGGCACAACGGCAGCATTAAGTAGCTCAGGGAAAAGCACATAAAGTGTTATTGACATAAACCATTCTTAAAAGAACATACACTAGGTACTAAAATTCCTCTGTGATAAAACATCTAGCACAGCATGCGCAAATTAACAATAGGACTACACAATGCACGTTATCACCAGTTGGCGAGTCAGGTTGGGCGATGGAGAGATGGCTATGGATTGCAAATAATTAGCTGCTCTAATTATGTACTGCAGAATACTTGAGGTGCATTACAGAAAAAATGTCATACTTCATTCTGTTTTATTGTGCCTTGTTAGCACATATTTTGCCTTTCCATATCATGCGTGCAAATGCTAAAAAAATTGTAATGTCACTGTCAAGTTGCATTAGCCTAGGGAATAGTGACCTACAGTACAAGCAGTAATTTCATAATGCAAATGACCAGCTTTAGAACAAAGTTCTTATTATATATAATTATAATCTTAATTATATTCTAATTAGAACACAATTCTTGTCAGTGGCACAAATTTAACTGGTTGCTGAATGGCATATTTTTGCCATTATTTTTCTGAAGGGAAGCAAATTCAGTTTCACTCAAAATTGTTGGTGCTGGCTCATCTCTAATATTAGGTTAAAATTAGACCAGGTCCAAGGCCTCCTGGTTCCACGGTATATGTTCTGAGCCCTGTAACATTCACCTATAAAGAAAATGACTCATCATCAAGTAAAAAAAAGCCACCTTTACTTGCTGAGCTGTGCCGCGAACTAGCAGTTCACAGTGACCTCTCAGACCAGACGTTTGTAAAAGAGATAGCAAGGGCAATCCCCCATCACTATATTAGTCTTTAGCTACTCTTCTCCATCATCAGATTTGGGGAAAAAAAGGGTTGCGATGCACAGCAAATGAATCTCACACACCTCCTATCCTCCTGCTGTGATTGATACTGCTTCAGAGGCATAGCTAGGGTTTTCAGTGCCCGGGGACAACTGAAGATTTTGCGCCCCCTCCTGTTTGCCAAAATGTAATGGGGAACATCAATTTGGCACCCCCTGGATGCTGCGCCCGGGGACAGATGTCCCTCCTTGCCCCCCCTAGCTACGCCACTGTACTGCTTGAAAGCTTTCTGGTGAGGTGTGTGAGATTTAAAAAAAAAACAAAAAAAAAAAAAAAACAAATTGACTGTTTAAGTTTGTGGCTTTCAGGAAATTTGTGCACCTGTTCAGAGCCAATTGTCAGTTTGTACTTATGTGTTCAGCCAATCACTGGATGGTATAACTGACCATTACCTCAGGCCTAATTCACAACCTCTTCAAGTTTTTAGTTCTTGCATTGAAAATATCTGGCACAGTAAGTAGTTTTATGCTTATCAAAAGTATATTACAGTAAATTAAAGGATTACATTTAATGTATGAACATGCAATTCATGTGACAAAATCGGAGTATATGGTGTGTGTGTTTTACTGTAGTGTCTTGTGTTTTTCAGAATATAGTGTGTGCATTTCAGTATACCGTGTATGTACTGGGAAGAACTTACCAAGTTCTAAATGGTGCCTCAATCTGCTTCTTTTAAACATCAAGTACTGCTAATAGAGTGCATACACAAAGCTTATGGTTTGCACTTGTACAAACCAAGATGGGCGTCAGTAGCTGCTTTATTCCTTTCCAGTTCTATACAGATATTTATTCAGCCCACAATGTTCTAATTTAAATTGACACAGAATAGCTTACTCTCTTCCCTCCTGGTTTTTAACAATTCCTTCAGTCATATCTCTCTAATGATAGATTCCATCAATTCATTCATTTATTGAAGTTAGTCTATTGGATGATAGAATTCACTTTAAAAATGTAAATGAAAATGAACATACTAGAACAGCCCATGCAGGCCCAGGCATAAATCCAATTGAAAATCTGTAGAAGAACTGCAGTCCACACATGAACCCCAAGCCCATTTTAAAAGGCATGAGATATTGTGCCAAAGAGAAAAAACTACACCATTCTAAAAATCTTAAGTTCAAAAAGGACACCTATATGAAATACTCTAATAACAAAAGAATAAGACAATCAGATTTTTAGTTTATTTTTATAGCTTTATTGTTCCCTCACATCTACACAAAGGTCCATTAACAAAATGTGTTAAACTTCCTTCCCAGTAACTATCTGTGTATAGTTTGCACATTCACCTTTTCTTGAGTCTTCTCAGAGAACTTCACTTCCTGCCAGATCCCACAATGCTTGCTTGGTTAACTTATGACTCAGAATCATCTTTGTATGAGCAGAAATTTTTACTGCTGACTTGCACGCAACTCTGCTTCACCCCCTGCTGCATACTCCAGGATGACTGTACTTCGAGATTAAATATGTTTGTGAGTATGGAGACTGGCCAGCCTCCCAAATAATGGGTCAACATCTTGAAATGGAAAGTAAAGGACAGTGGCCAGATCAATGAAACAATCAGGTTTAACAGCGCAGGTGAAAAAGTAGTTTAAAAAATAGATAAACAGTGATTTCAAATCCAAAACGGGGGACATTTCTATGCACAAATAAGAAATGCACACTTTTCTACAACAGATGGTTGTAAAAGTGAGGTGAATATGTTGTGAGTCTAGGAAAGATGTATCACAGACTAAGTGTGCCCTGTGAATTAATAAAGTGCTGTACAGCAGTACTGTACTGGTTCTTCTTTTTGTGCCCAGTATTATTTGAATAGGATCTGGTTCCACACATCACTCACTGATTAAATGGAGCCAGAAAACTAATGGATGAATAAGTAATTGTTGACATTGTATTTTTAGATCATGTTGTGCAGAACAGTGAAACAAACTTAATTAACTTGGAATTAGGTAAATATTTTTTAACACTGTGAACACTTTCACAGGGCAATTGAAAAATGAAGAATATACACTATAATACAGTATGTAATTATGTTATGTGATTAAGTGGGTTTAGAAAATGATATGGATAGATGCTTGAATGTTTTATTAATATCTAAAAGGCTGATAAAATGGAATGTACCTTAACAATACCAAAACTCTTAATCAAAATCATCTGCTACAAATTAAATTGATTGACAGGTTATTAACTAGTTATATATTTATTTCCAAAAATAAACATTAGCACTTTAGAGTTAAAAATAAAGTTTGGAAGAAATTTAACCAGAACATTCCACTTCTGTTTTGTCCCTTTACCAGCTACAGTCTGACAAAGCCTTTAAGCAAACATGAGAAAAGAATAGACGAGAGCTGCTGAAATTAAATGAAGCTAAAGGGCACCAATTTTACTTGAAATATTTTGACAAATTCTGCTGCTCTATTAAACCAAGCATATACATTGTTCACAACTGTGGGCCGGAAATAAAAGTTGGTCAAAGAGTAGCTTTAATATTTATTGCCCAAAATTGATCATTTTATTGCACCATTTCCACCAAGAGTTGCAATGCAATTAAGCCAAAATATTTTGTTTCAAAAGTCATCTAAATAGTGCTAAGAATAAACCGAGACAGTGTAACTAATGCAACACAAAATGGAAAACAGTGAATATACTGTAGTAGCTGAAAAATATGAAAATAGTATTTAAGGATGATAGAAGCCCATAGGTGCAAAAATGTGTAAAGGTAGATTAATTGTAGTTTACACAGATTTAAAATGCTCGCCAATGGTGATTCATAAGTTGAGTGCTGAAGCTAGATAAAATTGTTTGCGGTTATGGTAGATTAGCTCTAAATGTACTGACCAATGGTTGGATGTTGTCATAACCTCTGGAAATGTATTAATCACTTAATTATATAATTTATTTATTGTGCATTATGTAAAGTATAAATAATAATACAATCACTTTTTTGTGTGTAATGAAGTATAATATATAATGTGTTTTAGTTAGTTTGTATTTAGACTTTAATAAATCAGCTATCACCACAAATTGACTACACATTTAAGGCACTACTTGATAGTAGTCCTTCATCATTTTACAGTATATAATGCATCACTTTCCAAATTATGTTGCCAAAAAATATAAAAAAGAAGGAATGCCTAAAAAGTTAAATAAAAAACATTATTACAAAGAATACCATGACTGATGACTGTCTTTTTCTGTTAACAAGTGTCATTAAGCTCTTCAAGCACATCTTTAATCTGAAATAAAAAATAATGTATTTATTTATATGCAATATTAGCAAATTTTACTTGTTTACTGTAAACACACTTTTTGTTAAATACCACCTCTTCTGTGTACATTCCATGTAAATCAATGTAAACACCAGATTTTAGATGTAGTGTTATTAAAATAGACATTTTCTGACTTTACTGCTCCATTTTGTAAATACTATAAACTATTAACAGTATACAACTTGACTTTATATAATGTATGTACCAAAATTACAGCACTACAAGGTGGTAGCCACCAACAAAATAAATAAATCAAACTAATGCTAATTTATGTCTGCATAAAAAGAACTATTCCCTGCTATAATTCACATTACGATAAAAAAGGACTTTCTCCTTTTGTTATTTTATTTGTAATAAAGATATACTGTTTTCACTGCAAATGTTTCCACAAGTAAGCATGCTTTAGTCACTTGCTGTACCTGCTAGCCATTTCAATGAATGAACTGCAACTCTGCAAAAATCTAGTTTCTCTCACTGCAATGGCTGCACACTGTACTATAGTTTTTCTCTTTTACAACACTTCAGGAAAATCCATAGCCTATGGGTAATGATTTCACAGTCAGTCTGTTTTCCATTCTCCAGTATACTGTATCCTTCTCTTGCTCTAGCATGTCCAATGCAGTACATTCAACATTTCAACACTTTAAATGCTTGAGTTTAACATTAGTGAAACTGGGTCTTCTACAACAGTCTTATTCCCCCTAATAACACAAAGCAATGCAAGGTATTAAACATGATAACAGAAACAAAAACTAAATAATAGGCAATGCTTGATGAGAGTAGATCATCCAATGGCTTCACAGATCATAAGTTGTGATGTTTTCTGTAAATGGAAGCTGTGATATTTTACATGTAATATTTGATTCATGGCATATCTGCATGAAAGTAATTTGGTTTTGAACACAATTTACAAGGTGAGCTGCAGAGAGTAAAAATCGGGAGTGGTCTCCCGTAGATTTTCTTGTACACTCAGATATGGGGATGGATATTTGAGACAATGATGAAAATATGTATATTATGTACATTAAAGAACCATCAACAACACATCAAATTAAGTGAATATTATATTGAACAATTATTATAAAAGTAAAGTTGAATAAATCGGACTCTGCAGCTGTATGAATAAAAAAAATACCACTTCTAGTTAGCGGAAATAGTTTAAAAGCTGATAGAAATCTACATTTTTTTACCTAATACTTGTATGCAAAATTTGGTTGACCTAAGTGAATGCATACTCAAGTTATCGTGTTTACATACATATACACACACTCACACACACACACACACATACAGACATAATTCCAAAAAATGGTATTTTCAGACTGAGAGAGGTCTAAAACGCAGAGATTCATCAAAATCTCGAGGTTCAATTTTTGGACAATTACAATACTTTCCTTATACTTCGTATACAAGAAAGTAAAAAGTCAACAAAAGGGGACAGTTACAGGACAATGCATGTAGATAACTGATAAAGAAGAAACATTCATTGATACTTTGTCTTTTAAGCCATCACACCAAACTCCCAAACACCTCAGGCATGAACAGACAGGCAGCCTTTATTGTATTTTCCTCAATGACAGAAAAGGAAGTGAGTGTGTGAAATGAAATCACAAACCTTTTTAATGTCAGGTCGTCTGTTTTTGTTATCATGAAGGCATTGACTGGCAATTAAATACATTTTCTCTACTGATTCTATATTCCACCCTTCCATTTTCTTGTCGACACACTCCTCCAATGTCATCTCTTCATCTTCAATTTCAACTTTGAAGTCGAGCTTAAAAACAAAAATATATTTTGTCTTCAATGATAAAATATTTTATTAGAAAACTGTAGCATTAAGTAATTTAATTGAAAAAATGCATACAAAAAATTAAGGCTAGTATGAAATATTAAATGAAAGGTTAGATATGCAGTATTAGTTAAACATGAACCTTTCTCTCCATTTTGAAACCCATTTATTTCGGATTAAGCCTGGAAATGGTGAATCAAAGAAAAAAAAAACAAACAGTCTTGATCTGTGGGTCAGTTAAAGTTCTGACTTTTTAATTGCAAAGAGCAGAAAATAATTAACTTCTTTTGAGAAATGCGCACACCAAAACAAAGTAAATGTTTACTTGAGACCATATGAACAGAATTTTAACCCAGTTACCAGAAGATCAAAGGAGAAAGTGTGTTCAATATTATATATCAGCCAAACGTCAAATATCACTGTACTATACTACCACAGTGTATAGTAACAACAGCATAAATGTCAGAAAATTACTTTCAAACAAGTAAACTGCTGTAACAAGCTAACCAGAAGACAAGCATATTGAGATCATGGCATTCAACTTCAGGATCCTGAAATTATGCAAACTAATTGAATTGAAATACCAATTGTGTCCTCATCGTCTGTGATCTCATATAATATTATCTCACTTAAGAGTCTGCCACAATAAATGTCATTGGACATTATTTAGAAATGACATTTACTCTAAATCACACTATGTGTATTCAGTAAAAAAAAACAAAAACTTTCCTACAGCATGAAATGTTGCTCTGTAATTTACACAAACCTTATTCAACTTACATATCTGTTTATACTGTCCATGCATAATATGTGCTGACTTGTGAGGTGACTTCACAATTTCTGAATGTACACACAATGAACTGTAACAGTGAAGAGCATACAGTTGTCCACTCCCTGCTCATGTCACTTGTCCCCGTCAAACTCTCACACAGCAAAGAAAATACTTATGGAAGCAATGTTAAATTGCATAAAAAAACATTTTCAATATTTAGAGCTAAAAAACAAAAGCCATAACTTTAAAACACTATATTTTTTAGAAGTAACATCATTCAAGTGTTTTTGAAGAACCATCCATCCATCCATCCATTTTCCAACCCGCTGAATCCGAACACAGGGTCACGGGGGTCTGCTGGAGCCAATCCCAGCCAACACAGGGCACAAGGCAGGAAACAATCCTGGGCAGGGTGCCAACCCACCGCAGGACACACACAAACCAAGCACACACTAGGGCCAATTTAGAATCGCCAATCCACCTAACCTGCATGTCTTTGGACTGTGGGAGGAAACCGGAGTGCCCGGAGGAAACCCACGCAGACACGGGGAGAACATGCAAACTCCACGCAGGGAGGACCCGGGAATTGAACCCAGGTCCCCAGATCTCCCAACTGCGAGGCAGCAGCGCTACCCACTGCGCCACCGTGCCGCCCTTTTGAAGAACCAGTCTTACTTAATTCTCTGAAAAATTCTTTTAAAAAAATTATTTACTTGCAAATGACCAGTGACATATTGTCTATTTATATGTTGTGTATTGGATCGTTCTCTCTCCCTATTAGCATATCCATAACCATACAGTACAATCCATATGGATCACTTTTAATAAAGTCTTTAAGTGTCTCTGTATGTGAAACTAGATCTTGTAACACACAGCAGTTCAAGATATTAAGATGTTAGCATTAGTACTGTATGTGTGGATGGATGGGTAGGATTTATTACGACAGGCTTGGGAGGGACAGACCTACAGTACTTAGACTGGCAGCAGTCTACTGACTAGATGTTAGGAATAATTCTAAAGCATCTTTGGAGCCACCATGGCCAAAGGTAATTAATGCTCTAGAATTAATAAATAAATAAATATGAACAGCCTTCTCTGTTATTAGTTTGTTACTTATTAAAATATATTGCCCTATTAAAAATAAAAAGGTACATTGGAATGCTTACCAGCATAAAAAGGGAAACATATTCAAGCTTTTCAATTGAAGACAGGGTTCTAAAATGAACTAGAGGGGCAGCAGCAGGTCTTCAATTCAAAAGCTCAAATTTGCTTCAATGCGCTTCATTTTCATGTACTACTCTCATTTTTTGTTTACTTAAAATATTTTAGCAAAAAAATATGAGTTTTGAACATTTTATGGACATTTTATTATTGTTTTCTGTTCATTGTTGGTCCCCTCTGGGCCACTACCATCTCCTGAATTAAAAACTTAAGATATCTCCACTCTCCATGAAAACATAAGAGTAAAATGTTTCCTCAGTCATCACTAAAAACAACATGGGGGTAAGTAAGGCCTAAAAAAATATATAATTTCTTAAGGGTGAAACTGTAAGATTAAAGTTCCTGTGCTATTTATCTACATCAGAGGAATAATTTTATGTTGTTTCAGGAAGCTACAGACAGATTCTTATTTAAGTTATTTTTCAAAAGTACAATACCAGTAACTGTGGCTCACGATTTTCATCAACAGGTGGAAGTCCAGAGATGATTTCTAGTAAAACCTGTAAAAAATAAAAATTGAATATAAATACTGTGTTTTATAGAAAAATCAATATATATAACATCTGGAGCTTACAAATTCAAAAGCAATAATAAAAATAAAATTTCAAGGCACTCTAGTGCTTTACTTAGGAATGGCTATTCTGTCTTATACGTAATTGCAATAGCAGATACTGTGAAACACAACAAAACTATTATGAATGTAAAATTCTGCAGGCTAATACTGAAATGGATAAGATTAATAGCTCATTTATACCTGAACACTTTCAGACCGTCTCTTCCTATATATCCACACAAGGCCTTAGACAATTAAGGATCATAAGGCTTTATAGCTGTTGTTTCTGTGTTCAGATCAAAGCACATAATAACATGAAGTCGATACAAATGGGATAAGAATGAGAGAGAAATTGCTTGCACAAGAAAAATGCCATGGAAGGACAGCTTAGAAAATTAGAATTTTTCAGATATTCAGATTCAACATTTATATATTTTTAAAGTACAATCATAAAATATTCAAACTGCTTCTTTTTTCACATTGTGCCATTTTAACAGCCATGCTCTTAAATGGATAATTTTTTTAAATCATTTATCTGCATAAAATACTCCATAATCAAAATGCAAAAACAAGTTTTTGCAACTTTTTCCAGAATTTGGAGCTTAAATCATTCCTAAATGAAGCAATATTTACACAAAGATTGTATCCTCTTTGTGTGTTTTTTTTATTTTAAGTAAAAGCAAATAACAATCCATATAATCAAGTCAAACATAAAACCAAAATTCAACTCCCACCCAAAAGAAAGAGAGAAGAGCCCGCCAACAAAGACAATCTTTAAAAGCAGCAAGGAAGGAAGAGTATCCTTTTACCCGATATGCTCTTTGCATTTCTATGTGGGGTTTCCTCTGGCTACTCTGATTTTACTTCTAGATCCCAAAAGCACATGTGTCAGATTATTTAGCACTTTTTAACAGTCCTCAAATGAATGTAGCTACAGTAATGTATATCCAACAAACTGGGGTACCATCCATGTTGTTTCCGGCCTTTCACCAGATGCTCTTGGCATAAGTTCCATTTCTCATAAAATGCTTTGATGTTGAAAATGAAGTACAGGGTGAACCAAAAGGAAGTACCACATTTCAAACGTTTATTCTACAAAAACGCTCCAAGATAAAATAAATTTCTTTATGACACAAGAAAGGGTATACAAAAAAGATTTTTTTTTTCACTGTGTTTTAAAAATGATGTCTTTAAGGTGGCGGCCATCATTAGTGATACAATCTTGGAGACAATCTGTGAACGCTTGCATGACTCGTTCAGCCATTTCAAGGGGAATAGAGGCGAGTTTGTGGCAAATAGTGTCCTTGAGAGCTTCAAGGTTTTGAGGTCGGTGTGTGTATACCTTCGACTTGAGATAGCCCCACAAGAAGAAACTGCACAGAGCAAGATCAAGCGAACATGAAGGACACCATATGCCATATGAGCTATTGCTCCATCCTGTTGAAATCAGGCATCTACCACATTCATTTCTTCCAGTTGGGGCTGCAAATAGTTCTCTTGTATTTCAATGTAATGTTCTGAAGTGATGGTGACTGTTGCTCCCCCCTCCTCAAAAAAGGGCCTACAATGCCAAATTCTGCAATGGTGAACCAAATTGTAACACGCTCACTGTGCAGGGGTCTCTGATGAAGTTCATGAGGGTTGGTTTCAGCACAATAGCGAAAGTTTTGCTTATTTACTCAACCATTTAAATGGAAATGTGCCTCATCACTGCACAGAACAGTGGCATCTCCATGAACGGTTTGCAGAATGATCGCGCACAATTCTGTCCAGCTCTACCAGTCTCTCTCAGTGAGTTCAAACAATACCATCATTTTGTATGGATGGAAATTAAGGTTCTCATGCAAAATCATCCTCAAAGATGTGTTGGAAATGTCTAAGGCAGAAGCATGTTTGTGTGCTGAACGTCTAGGAGACTGGAAAATTGATGCCCTTACAGCTTGGATGTTTTCAGGCATTCATACAGTCCAAGGACAGCCTGGCGATTTTCTGTTCAATGTTGTACCCATCTGTCTAAATTTAGCCACCCACTGAACAGTTGTTTTCCGATTTGGGACATCACTGTTAGCAGGGGTGTGGAAATCAAATTTTTTTCTACTTGTCCACGGACAAGTAAACTTAGAAAATCCACTTGTCCGCCAGTTAAATTCACTTGTCCATAAACAAATAACAAAAGTGAAAAATAGTTTATTTTTTCTGATCTCTTTTATTGATACCAAAACTGCCTTCCATTTTAAAACTGAAAAAAGTTCTTTCAGGGAGTAGTATTTTGCCATCTTGCTCTAGAACATTTTATAAAAGATTCCCTTATCATTTTAACTCACTAATAAACAATGCCTTCATTATAGCTACACTAGTTCTGTTTCACATACTACAGTTACAGTGAAGATTTTTATAGATATTTCATAACCTTTGGAAACCGTTAGAATGTTTTCTTCTTTATTTTTAATAAACTGACAGCGCGAAACCAACTTGTTTTATATGAAATATTCGCTAATCAAAAACGATCTATTGACAGCTCATCAAAATTGATGTTGTCACGCAATAAATTTCTTAACTCCTCAATATATCATAACCTACACGAAATCGAAAATTTCAGGAAAGATTGCCTAACAAGCTTTGTTATGTGGTGAAAACAATTGTATTGTAAGTAAAATGACTGCATTTTTATGTAGAAACAATTAATTTTATCAGTCTTCTTCTATAATACGCTACTGTGGCTGTTCATTTGTCTGTCCAGGATTTTAAATCACCTGTAGCTCGCAAACCATTTCACCTTTTGACTTGAAATTTGGTACACATACAGTATACTACGTAACGTCTACTATCTGCTTTTGGGGTGATGATTTGTATTACTCTTTTTATTTTATTTTATTGTTGAATCAACTCTCGGCAGTGGCAGCAGGGCGGCGCATGCGTATGGGAGCCATTCTCATTCCCCACCACCTTCGCTAACCATTCTTGAGGCAGATTGAAGACTTAAGTGCCAGTTTAAGTGAAAAATTAAAGAAAACATACTAAGTAATTGCAACACAAAAACTAACTTAATCAGTTTTAACGCGAAAAGATGCCAACGAAAGAAGAGAAGCAGCGGGCCGCTACGGTGGAGAAAAGAAGAGCTGCTCAGGAAGCAGCAAGCGCATCAACCTCTGAGCAAATGAATGCTAAATGTACAGAGAAAGAGGATGAAAACTAGGAATGCTCAAGTCAAGTGTATTTATTCACTGCGTGTTATCGTGCAGTACGCCGTTACTGGTAATATATAAAAGTTACTGATTATAATGAAAAATCATCAGATTACATCGTAATGTCTGCATGAAAATAATGACCGCATCTCCAAGCGTGTACATATTAGGGTAAAATACTTATGTAAGACCATAAGAGTGCTTCCCCTTTGAAAAATCAGCCGTCATTTTGTAAACAATATTGAAGACCAATTTGAGACATGAAGAACATGCCTAAGTAGACTGTTTCCGCACAAAGTACGTACCCAAATGTTTAAAATGTGAAAGTAGTGGTAAAATGTGCCCTGCACAGCACATAGATTTTTCTCCAGAAAATTGCACTTGTCCGCGGACAACTGAAACAGAAAAACACGCTTGTCCGACAGTCAATTTACCCGTGTCGGACATTGGATTTCCGCACCCCTGCCGTTAGGAGGAATGCTGAAATGCGTTTGGAAGGCGCGTTGTACAGGGAGGCCCACAAAAAAGTGGCCTTCCTCCACCGAGACGACTGCATTACGTGGTGAAGAGAAAAATTATCACATTTGGTACTCCCATTTACAGAAGATGCTGAAAGTGATCTCCTTGTGCCTTAATGCATCTCTGTGCCCGTTTCAGACACAAACGCAGCCACTTTGTCCAGCGGCAGACGAGACGGGAGTCATCTCGGTGGAGGCAGGCCACTTTTTCATGGGCCACCCTGTATAATGATAGTCTTTTTGAAGAATGCTTTGACAGCGAAAGCATGGTGCGCACCTGACCAAGGCATGTTGCAGACTGAAAACTACAAGGGATCGCCTAGCAAAGAACCCCCCCACCCCAACTCACTCGGCTGCCTGTACCTCATGTAATAACCTTGAGATATGTGGTACTTCATTTTGGCTCACTCTGTACTTTGGTGAAGAGAACTCTTTTATGAAACAGATTGCTTCAGTCACAAATTTGATGTATAAATGGATCTCTGAAAAATGTGTGCAAAGCACATACAGGTACCTGATTAATTATAAACTCATGAGTGAAATAAAGGATGTTTTGCTGAGAGGGGCACAATTAGGATAGTTGCAAGTGACATACATAAAACTGAGTAAAAACATATTGGTTAGTTACAATGAAAATTAATGCTACCTTATATAACCCTTTCAATTATTTAAACCGTGGGCTACAGATTGTTTTGCCAACTTTATTTCAGATTTTTTTTTCTTTTTCTGGTAAAATGCTGCAATTATTATGTAGTTTTAAATTTTATATGTGCTTGAAATGTTAGGCTAAATTGTGAATGAATATTAGTTTTGGTTTCAACAAATATACTCATAACTTTAATTACAATTAACTGTTTTAAGCAAATCTGTGCAGTAATATTGTGTTTTTTTGCCTTTACCAAAGGCCACCTTGTCTAAGCTAAACCCACACTATTTAAATAAACCTATTTTTTTTACCTTATCTATTGTGCAGTTGTATTTGTGCCAAACATACATCATATTAAGAGACTCTGCAAACAGTAAGTGGTTCATCACTTGGATGCTAGGTACCTCACATTTTCTAAGAGTTGTTGAGATCGGAGAATGTTCCATTTGTCCACCAAATATTGAAAAACACTACACCTTTAAAAAATATAAATATTTATTAATTCTTCACTGTGCTCCTCCATAGATGATCAGCATTTTGTCCTTAATTGTCTTTACAAGTTAATTTACTGGAACACTTGGATTCTGGCTTCAGTAACTTTTTCTGTTCAGTATTTTTGATTTACCTACTTCTTCTGCATTTTAGGTCAGTACCTACTTCTCTCTCTCTCTCTCTTTACTGAGGTAATTTTTGCTGGTTTTGTTCTTGTGGATTGGTAATAGGTACCAAGAGAACATGTGCATTCAATTAATAAAGAGAAGAGGAAAAACAAGAAAATTACAGCATTTTTGATTTCAATATTATGGTAACTGTCTGATAGGCTGACATTAGGTTTCCTTTTTGAACTCAAGAATGGGCCACCACAAAAAAAAAACAAAAAAAAACATGCAGCCAATGTCAGTCCTGTGGTCAGAAACAGAGATAAAAAGCATGCCATTAGAAGATGACAAGAGTTGGAAGAATAGCAACATTATATAACTATCAGATAAGCGTAACAATGTGCAAAAAGCAGCTCATTAGAGAATACACCTTGCCATACCTTGTTAACAATATGTTAAGGCAGATAAAGGCCCAGCCAAGCTACACTACTGTTAACAAGAAACAAAAAAGTATGGCTGCAGTGAGCTGAAGAAACCCCTGCCTAATACTGAGTTGGTTCTTCAATTGTCAGAAAATGCAGCATAGTGTTGCTAGCAAATGTTAAGTTTAACCAGAGAGGTATGATAGGTTTTTTAGAACATTAGATCAAGCTAGAAGAGAACAGGCCATCCAGCCTAACAAAAAACATCATCTAGTTTTGAGAGTCCCCAAAGTCTTAATATGGTATGTTAAGGTATGTAATTGTACAAAACAATGCTTAATACAACTACAGCAATATTTGAATGACAATAGATATGTAAACATCATTACTAATGAAGTATCTCATTATTGCCACAGCATAACCATTTTCAGATGGCTTTTTCAACACAATAATGTTGCATTCTTTATTAAAAGGAAGGTCCTAAGAACATGTCACTGCATTTAGTAGTGCAAATGGCCTCCCCAGTTAACATATCTCATTCCTATTGAGCATTTGTGGGCTGGTAATAAACTACTTGGATTAGAAATTCACCATCAACTCAACTCAACTAGTGCAGCAAATGTAATGAACCACCAACTCAATATTAGGCGGAAGCAGCTGAAAAACTGTAGAAATAAATGAAGTAACATGAAGATTTTATACTTACTACTCCAAAGCTGAAGAAATCTGACTTGGCTGTAACTTCCCCTCTCAAAGCTTCTGGAGCCATGTAAGCAGTGCTGCCAACAACTTTTTCAGTAAAAACAGTTGAAGTCAGCTTTGCTGCTGCCCGTGTGAGGCCAAAGTCTGAAATCTTTGGTACTAGCAAAGAGTCCAGCAAGATATTTGCACTGTCAATAACAATTCCATATTAAAAAATATAAATAAAAAATAATGTAATTACATTTACTGTTTTAGAAAACAGCTCTTTTTCTGACTTTCCAGTTTAAAACAATGTTGTTATAACTCTTGACTGTAAGCCAGTTTGGCAGAATTAAAAATATTTATCATTGGCAAATTATGTTACTGCTAAGTTTTCCTGTGAGTTTAAAATAAATCCGTCAAATTCTCTAGTACCCACTGAAGGTAAAACAGCTAATGCCTGATTATCCATATTACTAACCGAGAATGCTAAACCGGATGATGGACGCAGGCACATCCGGCCATGGGCCGTAGCTGCAAAAAGACGTACTGCGCAGGCGCAAGAAAGGGCGGACGGGATACACACCAAGAGGGGGATTTAACAAGCCCCTGGAACACAAAAAAAAAGAACACAAAACCACCCCACACACCCTACAAGCAACGGACGGGACACACACAAAGAGGGGGATTCAACAAGCCCCTGGAACACAAAACGAAAGAAGACGCTCGCTCAACAACAATCCTCACCCACACCCCCCCCCCCCCCAATCAATAAGAAGTGACACCCAAAGCCACATATCTAAAGGAAACGTCCATATTAAACATACGTCATCTCAAAACCTTCACACTAGGCAGCATAGGTGGAGATCATTAAAATAAAGCACTATTAACCGTTCAACTGGAGAAAAGGCTCCATATTAACAGTGAGTGCGATCCTCCTTATTACTTATACATATTTCGCACGCTGAGGAACAAACAAGTCATGCATACACGGTCACGGGTACAAAACGATTCGGATCGGATAACGGGACCAAACACACGAACACGAATGAAACCAAAAAAATACATGGCGGCGCATACAACGCGCTTCGGAAAATACGTGAGAAAAAATGTCTCGGATCAAAAAACGCAAAGCTCAAGTAACCCCGTTACAGAGACGTGCCCAAATGAACAGACACATTGAACGTAGATGCATACAGCGCGCGTCTCAAAGTGCTGCATCGAAACAAGCACGATTTCAAAAGAAAGAGCTCGCGTCTCAGACATACAAAAAAGGGAGCAAAGCAATGCGCATATGACCGGCCAGAAAACAAGCAAGCAGGACTCAAAAAGCAGAAAGCTCAACTGACCGACATACAAAAACGGACAAGGCACGATACAAACAATGCACGACGTAGAGTGGAACGGACTTTGCGCAAAGCGGAGGCGGATCAATTAAAAATCAAAAATAGCGCGTCACAAATAATGGATATACAACAACGCGGCACTCAAACACCACAAGCAAAACATGCCCGTCGCAGACATCAACACCAGACGTCTGCTAAACACTTACGCCAGTTGGCTGACAACGCTTTCAATAATGAGTCCACTATTGAGGAAAATTCATTGGGATTAATGAATGCCATTTGCAATCATTGTCATTCACTTAACTTCACAGAAGAAACAACTGGCAATACAAATAATGACTTTACACGTTGTTGTCAAAAGGGGCAGATTAGACTGCCTCCTTTACATTCATATCCTGAATATCTACAGAAGCTTCTAACTAAGGATGTGCCTGAAAGTAAAAACTTTATGAACTGCATTAGATCCTACAATAGTTCATTTGCTTTTGCATCTACCGGAGTACATGTCAGGCCACCAAAAGGCAATGGCCCATACTGCTTTCGCATACGTGGTTAACACAACGCACTATATTATGTCCAAAAAATATTAATGTTAATCACATTATTAACCAGGTCATTTCATTACTTCCTTGAGAGACACGGCTCTTTCTAAGCTCTGACAAAGTTGACTCTGATGACGACAATGAACATCTGAATTTCCCATTAGAATATTTGAACACTATTAACCCGGACGAATGACCACAACACAACCTTACCCTTAAAAACGGAACAATAATCATGCTATTAAGAAGCCTTAACACTAAACAGGGTTTATGCAATGGCACACGTTTAGTCGTCAACACCATAACACACGATGTTATTCAAGCAACAGTTCTTTCAGATTCACATGCTAACAATACTGTTCTCATTCTTGGAATTGACCTTACGAGTTCTGACCTAGAATTACCTTTTACATTGAAACACCGACAGTTCCCCATTAAACCTGCATTTGCCATGACCATCAACAAATCACAAGGACAAACCATGGACAAGGTTGGCATCTACCTCTCTGAACCCGTTTTTGGACATGGACAACTTTATTTTGCCTTCTCATGTGTTCGACGTTCATCTCACACCATCTTTACTACTAATGTTGTATACAGAGAAATATTCCAATAAAACATTACTCTATGCCAAACACTCTATTTTGTATTTATATAGGCATCATCCAAACCTGCACACTATTCTATATCTAATTCATACATCTCACTCTTTGTCATGCCCCAACGCCAGGGGTTGGCGAGCGAAGCGAGCAGGGGGCGGAGCCCCCTAGTAGTTCTCTGATAAGGCAGGATATTCAGAGTTTTAATTAATAAGAAAAAAAAATAATTATACCACTTACTTTCAGTATACCAGCACATACTGAACTACATTCTATGACGTGCTATTAAAATTACATTTTCCTTTTAAATTCATTAAAAATTTTGACTTTTTGTTTTAGGATTTAAAAGTAAAAAAAAAAAAGGAATATGTCTGGCATAGCACTCTGAAACATACCTTTTGATGTCTCTGTGGATGTGTTTATTGGTGTGTAAATATTCAATACCACAGGCACTTCCCAGGGCAATGGAGCATCTTCTACTCCAACACAGAGGACTGGTACCATTCTTAAAGAAAGATGAAAAATGAGAAAGCAAAATTGGCTTGTGGCAGAATACTTAAATGTGTATCTGTAGAAATGTATTAAAGTAGACTAATCTGGAGATTTAAAAAATACACATTGTTCACCTGATGGAGCTGTTGAAAGCTTTTTAAAAAAACTGTTTCCATTGTGAATGTACTTCTAAAAATGTTACAAAATGAATGCATTACTAACCAAATCAATTCAACCTAATAATGTTTAGCAATGCTAAACAGTTTCAAACATCAGTATGAAAAAATAACACTGGCTTAATAAAATTGACCCAATTAAAGGGATAATTAGGGTCTTCAATTTAAAAATGTAATTGGCAACTAGAGCTGATTATAGTAAGCCTAGCAAGCCTGATATAAATTCTGACTAACATTCAACATTAGAATGAAGTCTGGAAATAGCATCATGATTGAAGAAAAAAAAATTATTTACTAAAGAAAGTTATTTTCAGTGGTTTAAAGTATTTATTACATTTACATTTATTACTGTACTTGAGTAAATATATTTTTCAAGTATTTTTAGATGCAAAAAGTCTTTAAATACCCCAAGGCTGCACAGTATTGCAACAGAATGCACCCACACCCATAAGTTGCACATTTTTTATTTAAAATCACAAACCACCATGGACCCCTTTTCACTTCACCACAGACTGCATATAAATATTTCTGGGGTTACAGGCCATGGTCTTGGAGCATGCGAGGGGTGCTTGGGAGTTGGAATCTGGAAGTGCACGCCTGTCGGGGTCCCTAGGTATCGACAGAGGGCACTGTCATGGAAGGACCTCCCTACTTTTTTTGGCCAGGAAGTGCTTCCAGGAAGACATGGCATAGCACTGGAAACATTCCTGTGTCAGGCTTAAAAGGGAGACTGCTGCCTCCCGACTCTGACTCAATGATGTGAGGCAACACTCAGCAGGAAACAGAGAGGAGGAAGAATTTGTTTGGCTTTGTATAATTGTGGCTAATCTTTGGTGAAGTGATTGTGAAGAAGTGCTTTGTGTGAATAAATATCCTTTATTTTATCACAGCAACGTGTTTGGTATTACAGTGTCTTGGGTTTGGGGCTCAGTGCACCCACTTGTGGTTACAATGTACATTGGTAATTTTGGTATATTTAGTGGTCAATTTCTATATAAGGATATGGCCGCTTGCTACGTTTTAGTTCTCACCTTCTGAGCAATGTATTTGTTTTCCCAACTGCAACAAAAAGCTACCCAATGAGAATTGTGATAACAAGAGCACACCAACTGCCTATCACATTCACGTGACTCGAAAGAACTGGTAACATGGACGATTGCTGGCAACAGATGTGTTCTCTTACAAGTGACTTTAAATTAATGCCAAATGTAGCCAGCGCCTGACACAGTGCTGTGTTTGTCTAAGCACTCATTTCCAAAAGGAAGTGACCAAATTATTACTGTTAAATACTTCAGTTATATGCAAACTATGAATAATAATAATTTCACTGCTGTTATGACAAAATAAAAAATTGAATTATTAAAACATTACCAGGCAAGCAAGTCTGTCAAGCAAAGAACCATTTGACATGTAGGTGCATACTACACAAAGGTGTTCTCCTTCATCAGAAAACCCAATCATCTCCACAAGGTTTTCATGCTTGCACCTAAATGATGGAAAAACAATATACAGCAATAAAATTCTATTCAATGACTTATTTCTCTTCAAGGATGTGTATGCTTCATTTCCTTTTATTGTTCACATCCTCTTTCATACATTTTCTTATCCAAATAAATAATGAATAAATAATGAATACCAAAAGAAAAGTAAGGATTCCATTCCATTATATGAAATAAACAAGTGTTAAGCCATGTAAATCTGTTCCAAGATTCATGACTAATCACAGGATCATGTGTAGCTCATTCATTGCTTTTCCACTCCACTTCTTGTTAATCCATTATGTTTCTTGACTGCAAATAACACTGACTATCAAAATTAAGGCAGCAATTTTCTCAACTTCATGTAAAATATAGAAGGCCATATTAAAGGATAAAATACTCCATGAAGGAAAAAGTAGGGGTTTCAAGTTCAGATTTTGTATTTTATTGTTTAGGTATTTATGTACTTTGCATGAAGGATTATTTTGAATTTCTTAATATCTTCAAACATTCAAACATTTAGAAACATAAGACTGGCACTATAAAAAGTAAGTATGTGTTATCAGTTTACAGGAGTGTAATATTAAAAAAAATGTCATCTGATTACAGGTATTAACTGCAATTAACAAGTAAAAGACACCCTCTCTGTAATATCTGAAACACAAATAGTATGTAGAAGATTAAACATGTTTTGATGTCAGACTGTTTCCATTTAAAAAATATATACACACCCACATATGTAGCAGGTAGGTACTGAATTAGTTACAAAAGTGCACAAACTAATCGTGCTATGTCTCATAATTTATTAAAGCAAGTTTAAAACAGTGCAAAATACACTGATATCTACTAATTTAGATCCAAATGTGTTATTGTTTTGGATGAATAACACCCTAATTAAAATTCTGTTAGTACTAATTTTGGTTATGATTTCTACCTCAATCAGGAGGCTAGCTTTTGCCTTTCACCATTTACTTTAGTACTAAGTTCACTTTAATATAAATGACTGGCAACTGCACAGAGATAGCAGTAACAGAATTAAGAAACTAACTGCCTTACTTTGCTAGTTCTACATTAAATCCAGAGCAGATGGCACATCCATCATATGGATTATGCCCTTTCAACAAAAAGGAATAATGATGGCACTCACATCATCATTGTTTTAATTTCTTGATTAAACTGTTGTTTCAACTCTTGGAGAGAATAATCAGGCATCTGAAAATAAAACACAGTAATAGTTAACAAGATGTGATAAAAAATAATAACAAGTGATGTACCCAAAAATGTAAAAGATGCATGATAATGCTGTAAAAACTGGATATTTATTGTAAATAATTCTGTCAAATAATAAGAAGCATTAGGCCGGGTTTATACATCACGTGATGCGATGTGTGTCCTGCGAACGCTACTGCTACGCAAGGTTATACTTGTGCGCACACTTTACGTAAATCTGGATGATTCCACCAGGTGGCAGTGCTAGATATCATCACGGTCACAAAACATTTGGCTTCCCTGTGTCATGAATTGCCTGAAACTTTCATTAAATTCTGAAGACACCTTGCCACAATAGCTCTGAAAAGGATGAATATTTAATGACTACAGCCATCAACCCAGGGATGCACCCATTCCAGCATGCATTGGGCATGAGGCAGAAACAATCCCTGGATGGGGCATCAGCTCATCACAAGGTGAATACAAACACACCCATGCGCTAGTGTCATTTTAGCATCACCAAATCCCCAAACCTTCATGTCTTTGGAAGGAAACCGGAGCACACTGTGTAAACAACAACAACAACAACAACATTTATTTATATAGCACATTTTCATACAAAAAGTAGCTCAAAGTGCTTTACATAATGAAGAAAAGAAGAATAAAAGACAAATAAGAAATTAAAATAAGACAACATTAGTTAACATAGAAAGGAGTAAGGTCCGATGGCCAGGGTGGACAGAAAAAACAAAAAAAAACTCCAGAAGGCTGGAGAAAAAAATAAAATCTGTAGGGGTTCCAGGCCACGAGACCGCCCAGTCCCCTTTGGGCATTCTACCTAACATAAATGAAATAGTCCTCTTTGTAGTTAGGGTTCTCACGGAGTCACTTGATGCTGATGGTTATACAGACTTCTGGCTTTTAATCCATCCATCATTGTTGGAACATCATGGTGCTTTGGGTAGATGGTGGTGGCACAAGCCACCACCAATAGGACACCGGAAAAGAAAACAGAAGAGAGAGTAGGGGTTAGTACAAATTTTGAATGAATAGTTATTATAATGAATTGGATATACAGAGTGTCAGGATTAAATTACAGTGAAGTTATGAGAAGGCCATGTTAAAGTAATGTGTTTTCAGTAGTTTTTTAAAGTGCTCCACTGTATTAGCCTGGCGAATTCCTACTGGCAGGCTATTCCAGATTTTAGGTGCATAACAGCAGAAGGCCGCCTCACCACTTCTTTTAAGTTTTGCTCTTGGAATTCTAAGGAGACACTCAGTTGAGGATCTGAGGTTGCGATTTGGAATATAAGGTGTCAGACATTCCGATATATAAGACGGGGCGAGATTATTTAAAGCTTTATAAACCATAAGCAGAATTTTAAAGTCAATTCTGAATGACACAGGTAACCAGTGTAGTGACATCAAAACTGGAGAAATGTGTTCGGATTTTCTTTTCCTGGTAAGGATTCTAGCAGCTGCATTCTGCACTAACTGCAAACGATTGATGTCTTTTTTGGGTAGTCCTGAGAGGAGTGCATTACAGTAATCTAGCCGACTAAAGACAAACGCATGAACTAATTTCTCTGCATCTTTCGATGATATAAGAGGTCTAACTTTTGCTATGTTCCTTAGGTGAAAAAATGCTGTCCTAGTGATTTTATTAATATGCGATTTAAAATTCAGATTACAATCAACGGTTACCCCTAAGCTTTTTACCTCCGATTTGACTTTTAATCCTAATGCATCCAGTTTATTTCTAATAGCCTCATTGTATCCATTATTGCCAATCACTAAGATTTCGGTTTTTTCTTTATTTAATTTGAGAAAGTTACTATTCATCCATTCTGAGATACAGGTTAGACATTGTGTTAGCGAATCAAGAGATTTGGGGTCATCAGGTGCTATTGATAAATACAGCTGTGTGTCATCAGCATAGCTGTGGTAGCTCACGTTATGTCCCGAGATAATCTGACCTAATGGAAGCATGTAGATTGAGAAGAGCAGCGGACCCAGGATAGAGCCTTGTGGAACACCATATAGAATATCATGTGTCTTTGAGTTATAATTACCACAACTAACAAAGAATTTTCTCCCTGCCAGGTAGGATTCAAACCAGTTTAAGACACTGCCAGAGAGGCCCACCCATTGACTAAGGCGATTCTTAAGAATATTATGATCAATAGTGTCAAATGCGGCACTCAAATCTAAGAGGATGAGAACAGATAAATGGCCTCTGTCTGCATTTACCCGCAAACATACCAGGAAAATATGCAAAATCCAGGCAGGGAACACAAGGGACGTGGCTCCCTGTTAAGCAGCAGCCTTACCACTCTGCCACCATGCCATCCCCCACATGTGTAATTATTAACAGTATTCTTTATTTAAATGAAGTTAACGATTTATCTGTAAAATGTAATATACATACTTTAATACATTTCATCATGAAAGTGATATGAAGTATAAATCTAAGGATTCTAAATGTGCAGAGAGCTGGAATATCATACATTTAATGTGTTCTGTGTGGCAATTGCTGCTTGCCACTGCTGTCAGTTCAGGAGGATGCCCCAGAAGCACATAGTGATTAACACCTGGGTCATTTTTAAGATGACGTTTACGATGGTCTACTTTAATGATAAAATAAACAATGAGATTAAATATAAGATTTCGAGATAGACCTTTTCACTGTGTCCATGATTTTTTCTCTGTGGCTCAAATATGCTGCCATACATTCTGATGCTTTTGTGAAGGTACAAAAAAAAACAAAAAAAAAAAAAGACAGCACAGAGGATGGTATGCGAGATGTTTAAAATGTACTGTGTCATTACGTTGGGAAATATGTGACGCTTGAATATAAAAGCACCACGAATGCATTTGTATGATGGCATTTTGTTTCACCACATTGAACCATTCATCAAACATCGAAGCACGCACATTGTTCCTGTATGATCTGCAAAATGGCTTTCTGTCACATGGAGATAGTAAACAGAGACTCTGACATCATGTTCAGACTTGATCACACTGTGCTCCCCGATCTTTTGTTGGTACTGCAACTCGTGCACGAGTTGCATTAATTTCTGAGGACGTGCTTAGAGGATGCGTCAAATGAGCATTGGGAAAGCTTGGCAGCAATAATGCGTATGCATTTTGAGTGTAAAGTATAAACAGGCCCTTAGAATGCATGTGAAAGGCATGTAGGTATCAATCCTGAAGGGGATGCTAGTCTAACCTTGGATATATTCATTTACTGTATATATTTATTCATACTTAGCCAATTTTCACTCTCCATGGGCTTTACTCGAATTTGGAAGAAAGAATACCAGAAGAAAACAGGAAATACAGAATTTTACAATATCTATATATATATAATTCTCTAAGCCGCCGCCAGAGCAGGCAAGACACCCATGAAAGCATGCAGGAAGGAGCCACGCCCACACCCATGAAAGCACGCAGGAAGGAGCCACACCCACCAACTCTAAGACCATTGGATACGACGAAAACTCGCAGAGCCACGCCCACCAACTCAGACGCGGCACCTCGGAAAACACGTCGTCATTTCTGTTTGTCTATGCTACAGTCCACATGCAGCTCTGGGCCACGTTGACTTTTCGGTTACGACGCACGACCGCGTGCAACATCGCAAACTGTTTTATACGCTACATACAGCAATTTGCATCCGCAACAAACATGCGTCTTCTTAGATGGTCCTGCAGGAACACGGAAAACGTTTCCCCGCCCACCATCACTCTTTATTCCCCGGCCTGCGTCCACCGCATCCGCGACAAACATGCGTCTTCTTTGATGGTCCTGCAGGCACATGGAAAACGTTTCCCCGCCCACCAACACTCTTTATTCCCCGGCCCGCGTCCACCGCATCCGCAACAAACATGCGTCTTCTTAGATGGTCCTGCAGGCACACGGAAAACGTTTCCCCGCCCACCAACACTCCTTATTCCCCGGCCCGCGTCCACCCTCGCTCTCTAGGCATTCCCACTGCCTGCTGATGTGCCCAGAGGCAACAACTCACCGACCACCCCGTAAGTCGCTTTCATCTGTGCTAGGAGTCCACATCCACCTCTGAGCCACGTTGACTTTTCATTATTCTTTTCAGTTATGACGCACGCACCACCATCGCAAACTGTTTTACACGCCATGGTCTTAGAGTTGGTGGGAGGGTCTCCGTGAGTTGCTCTTGCGAGCGGGCACATGACCAGGTGGTGTGTATGCTTTGAGAACAAGGGTGGACGCGGCAGGACCATGTAAGAAGAGGCATGTTTGTCGCGGATGTGAATTGCTGAATGCAGCGTCTAAAACAGTTTGTGAGGGGTATCCCATGGGATCCTTAAAACAATCCTTTAAAACTGAGGTTAAAACACAATGAAGGAAGCAGTCTTTAAGAACCAATAAGCCATGTGCCTCTGTTTCATTAGCGTCTCACCTGCTTCACCGATGCAGGCGCTGCAACAGTCGAGACGCTCTCTCAGCAGCTGACCTTCTCTGTGCCTGACTCCACAATAGGCTGCAACAAAATTATGAAGGTACGGGCGCATTTGTTTCACACAAGCTGTGTGTGTGGGTTGGTGTTAGTTAATTAGTTACTCGAAGGATTTCAAGATTTAATATGCACAAGCGGTAACAATGCAAAAGCAGCCCAAACCAGAAAAGACGGCTGGCAAAAAGTGGCCGACAAATTAAACGCGTGTGCATTGTACTTACTGAAAGCAGCGTTACGGATTTTGCAAATGTTCATTTTTTTCCCTCTGCTTAAAAAAACATTTAAAAAGCGGCGTGATTATGCGGCGTATACTACGCCGCGGGTTGGTATGCAGCATGTAAAACAGTTTGTTTGTTGCGGATAATGTGCCTTTTACTATTACACGAAGACAATTTCCTGTTAATACTTCGTTACATTGATATAGCGGTGTTCTTAGTATTCAAAGCGCTATCCACACAGGGAGGAACCGGGAAGCGAAACCGCAATCTTCCACAGTCTCCTTACTGCAAAGCAGCAGCACTACTACAGCGCCACAAGGCAGTTAAAGAATACACCGGGCTCGATTTTGTTTTCACTTCTGTATACAGAGATCAGGTCGTAGATAGCATTGTTGCAATGTTACTTTTCTTGGTGGCTTATTACATTACGGATGTTTCACATGTTCATTTTTTCCCCTGTGCTTAAAAGACATTAAAAAAGTTTTTCTCAACTGTGACTCCGGAACATCTCAGTACGCAAGCTATATTAAGCGTCAACAACGAAGACTCACTACACCTTAATCTACAAGTACTGACACTTATCCCTACCGACGAAGTAACTTTCACCAGTGTGGCCTTCTTCGTCACAGACGATCCCACTTTCAGTCACGGACAATTATACATTGCTCTCTCCAGAGGTCTATCTTTTCATTCACTCACAGTGGTATCCACAAACCCAACCCATTTGGACAACTGTGTCATTCAGGAAGTGTTCACCCATCAATACATAATTATGCGGCGTATGCTACGCCGCGGGTTGGCTAGTTGTATTTATTTTCTTACAGAGGTCTAATCTTTATAAACATCCACTTTATGAAGTGTTAACTTCACTGTCCCTTGGCATTTTGATTCTGTGAACTAAGTAATGTTGCTATAATTTTTCATTTTCAGGCATGGTGCATATCTGGAGTTCTTAAAGCTGTCAACACTTATACAAGGTACAATTTTTCTCAATCTCTTAAAAATATTTTTACAGAACACCCAGATCATCAATTATTTTCTTCATCTTCTTCTCCTGTTACAAAGCTTAGAGTCCATCTCAGGGGCATCATGTGTGAACAAATCCCGAATGGATTGTCAGCCTATCGCAGGCACACACACACACAGACACACACCGAGTCCTGTCAGGTGAACTGCATGGCTCTTGTGGAAAAAAGAGTGTACCAGGAGAAAACCCAGGTGCACTGGAAGACCTTGTAAACAGTCTCTAATTAAGCCCTAGCTAAACTAAAGCTAAACTTCACCTACATAGAACACTAACATAAAAAACTTTTACCAAAAACTCTGGGGTTAAGGAAGAGAACTTTTTAGTGGCTATTACACAGCTGATTTCATGTTAATTGTCAAGTGTACAGAGTACTATAGGCTTCATTATCAGGACCAAGAGGAGACAATTCAAAGAAAGTCAAGTGCATTGTTTACAGAAAAAAGACATCCTTTAATATCATCCACTTTACTCTATGGACTGGAATTACCAATTTTGGCTTACAAAGCCACAGCCAGTCAAACGTATTATCAGCTAAAGAGTCTGGGTCTTCCTAACAGGGCTTCTTTGTAATGCAGCCTCTGTGACTTATCTGATAAAATGATCAATCAGCAAGTGACACCCCAGAGATGTCTTCTTCTGGTACCAGTTAACCATTTGTTATTAATGGACAAAACTTTGCACCCCACTGTATTCACAAGTATGGGCTTATATGCACTCAAGAAACCAATGGCAAGACGTTCAATCCTTCTTTTAAAAACACTTGCATTCCCCAGGTCTGGGCTCTCTCTATTAAGTCCACTGCTCAGCCTGGATGTAGCGTCATCTCTCTATAGCAGAGACCCAATTGCCTATAGGGGGTGGCTGTAACAAAACCAGGAGTAAGCTCTTTTACTCCAAAGTGCAAATTAGTGCTGAACTAGATGAATGGAGGAACATCCATAAAGGAGTTGGACAAGAGGGCCTTTAGTCCAAACCTTGGTAAGGAAAAGCAGGTGGATGAGCTAGATAGAGATTGTACTTAAAAGCCAAGTGTTTGTCTTGCTAACATTGGCGGCTGACTAATCACCAGCTGCCCAGGAGGTGTAACATTGCTAGCAACTAAGAATGTTGTATGTAAAAACCTCAAAGAGAAAGCAGCAATATCACCCGCAACCAAAACCTATGACCAAGGCGAAGAATGAGAAGAACCCCTGAGCAAGAATAGAATACTGAAGATCCTTCCAGAAAGACACAAAGCATTTCACACACCAAAGCATAAGTACACCTACTATGATTCCAAGAACTATTAATTTTAACTTAATAGTTAGGAGAAACACAGCTAATGTATTATTGTATTGTATCACTGTAACTGAAGAGTAATAACCGTTGTGAATTCTTTAACTGTTAGAAGTTTTTTCCTAAATCCAATAGGAAAGTTCAGAACAGTATCTCACATGCAGACATGCACACACAAAAACTTGGTGTAGATTAGCTGTGAGCAAATGAATACCACAGTGCAGGCAATAGAAGCTTAATAACTGTCTAAAGAACTTATCCATCTTGACCACATGAATTGTAAGATCAGAACTCATAAGTTATGTGTCTTTTTCAATAGAAGAGAAAAAGATCTATCTAAGCCAAGATATAGAATTCATAAGTTAGGTGCCATTTTCTAGCTATTTTATGTTTTGTGTTGTTTGTTATTGTCTTTCGTCACTCTCTCTCTCTCTTTCTTTTATATATTAAATATTCTTTATACGTTATATAATAATATTTTATATATACAGTGCACTCCATAATGTTTGGGACAAAGACTTGTCCCTCTCTGACACAGTTTACGATTGTAAATCAAATAATTCAAATGGGGATAATGTGCACATTGCAGACTTTAATTTAAATCTATTTGCATACATTTCGATCACACTATGTAGAAATGACGACACTTCTACATGGTTCCCCAATTTCAGGACACCATAATGTTTGTAACAATTGGCATAACAGGTGTCTGCAATTACATGAGTGTGTTTCATTGCTTCATTAGTGCAGGTGTAAGATACCTAGGATTGCTTCTACCTACAGACTATCTTTGGAGTCTGTAGTTGCCATTGTTCAACATGAGGACAAAAGCTGTTCCAATTAAAGTCAAAGAACACATTATGAGGCTGACATCGTTAGGATTACCTAAATCAACTGTCTGGAATATCATTAAAAAGAAAGAACACACTGGTGAGCTCAGTAATCTTAAAGGGACTGGTAGGTCAACAAAGACCTTCACTGCTGAGACAGAAGAATCCTCACTATGGTAAAGAAAAAGCCCCAAACATCTGTCTGACAGATCAGAAACAGTCTTCAGGAGTGTCTGAGACAACATTCCACAGAAAACGTCATGAACAGAAACACACAAGCCACACTACAAGATTCAAACTACTAGTTAACCACAAAAACAGGATGGCGAGATTACAGTTCGCTAAAAAGTACTTAAAAGAGCCTGCAGAATTTTGGAAAAAGGTCTTGTGGACAAATGAGACAAAGATGTATCTGTATCAGAGTGAAGGTATGAGCAAAGTATGGAGACAAAAAAGGAACTTCCCAAGATCCAAAGCATAACACCTCATCTGTTAAACATGGTGGTGGGGGTGTTATGACTTTTGCATGTATGGCTGCCACAGGTACTGGCACATTTATCTTCAATGATGTTGGAACTGTTGATGGCAGTGTCACAATGAATTCAGAGATGTATAGAAACATTTTGTCTGCTCATGTTCCAGTAAATGCCTCCAAACTCATTGGATGGAGCTTCACCCTGCAACAAGACAATGATCTCAAACATACTAGTAATGCAACACAGGAGTTTTTCAAAGCTATAAAATGGAAAATTCCTGAATGGCCAAACCAGTCACCTGATTTAAATCCAACTGAGCATTCCTACCATATGCTGATGAGAAAACTTAAGGGGACAAGCCCCTGAAACAAGACGAGCAGAAGATGGCTGCTTTTGATGCTTGGGAGAGCGTCACCAGAGAAGATACCCAGCACCTGGTGATGTCTATAAATCGCAGACTTTAAACAGTCATTGCATATGAGGGATATGCAACAAATTATTAAATCTGAATGCTTTAATATAACGGCCACTGCTATATCCCAAATATTTTGGTGTCGTGAAATAGTAGTACCATGTTGTGACCCAAATGTATGTAAATACCCTTAAATGAAAGTCTGTAATATGCTCTTCATTCACCTCTGAATTATTTGATTTGTAATTTTATACTGTGGAGAAGAGGGGTAAATAAAAGAAAAATGTGTCTTTGTCTCAAACATTATTGAGGCCACTGTACATACTTGCTTATATCAATCTTTTATTATCCTAGTTATGAATAAATTGTATTTTTCATTTATTACAGCAGGGGTGTCTGGGTTATTTGTTGAAAAATAGTCTATCACCACGTCAGAAAGTCAGTAAAGAAAGAGAAAGTATTTAATGTAGACTTTCATAAAATGTATAAATCTCATATTTGTGGTGTTAAAATCCTCACACACACTACAGTAACTTAGCACACACACACACACACATATATAAAATATATATATATATATATATATATATATATATATATATATATACATATACATATATATACACATACATATACACATATATACATATACATATATATATATATATATATATATATATATATACATATACATATATATACATATATATATATATACATATATATATATATATATATATATATATATATATATATATATACACACACATATACATATATATACATATACAGATATATACATATACATATATATATACATATACAGATATATATATATATATATATATATATATATATATATATATATATACAGTATATACACATATACACACATATATATACAGTAATCCCTCCTCTATCGCGGGGGTTGCGTTCCAGACCCCCCTGCGAAAGGTGAAAATCCGCGAAGTAGAAACCATATGTTTAGATGGTTATTTTTATATTGTCATGCTTGGGTCACAGATTTGCACAGAAACACAGGAGGATGTAGAGAGACAGGAACGTTATTCAAACACTGCAAACAAACATTTGTCTCTTTTTCAAAAGTTTAAACTGTGCTCCATAACAAGACAGAGATGACAGTTCCGTCTCACAATTAAAAGAATGCAAACATATCTTCCTCTTCAAAGGAGTGCGCGTCAGGAGCAGAGACGTCATAAAGACAGAGGAAAGCAAACAAATCAATAGGGCTGTTTGGCTTTTAAGTATGCGAAGCACAGCGGCACAAAGCAGTTACAATGAAGGCAGCAGCTCACACCCCCTCCGTCAGGAGCAGAGAGAGAGACAGAGAAAAACAAACAATCAAAAATCAATACGTGCCCTTCGAGCTTTTAAGTATGCAAAGCACCGTGCAGCATGTCGCTTCACGAAGCAGCTGCACAGAAGGTAGCAACGTGAAGATAATCTTTCAGCATTTTTAGACGACCGTCCGTATCGTCTACGTGTGCGAACAGCCCCCCTGCTCAATCCCCCTACGTCAGGATCAGAGAAAGTCAGCGCAAGAGAGAGAGAAAAGTAAGTTGGGTAGCTTCTCAGCCATCTGCCAATAGCGTCCCTTGTATGAAATCAACTGGGCAAACCAACTGAGGAAGCATGTACCAGAAATTAAAAGACCCATTGTCCGCAGAAATCCGGGAACCAGCAAAAAATCTGCGATATATATTTAAATATGCTTACATATAAAATCCGCGATAGGCGAAGCGCGATATAGCGAGGGATTACTGTATATACATATACATATTATATATATAGATATATATATATATATATAGGGTGGTCCAGATCTAATTATGCAATTTTCATCACGCTATAACTTAAGTTTATTACATAGAAAATCACCCGAAAAATCCCAGACCATCGACAAGTGTGTGAACTGACGACATGAAGAATTGTCTTTATGCCGAACTGGAATCGTCCCTACATAAATCAAAGTCACCCAGACGATCTGGATCTGCATAATTAGATGTGGACCACCCTGTATACACACACACACACAAACCCACACGCACACACACACACACACACACGCACACACACATATATTTTTTTTTTTATTAATTAATGGTATTCCCAAAGGCAACACTGATAATTAATAAACTGACTGGTTACCATCAATCAATCTATTCGTCAACACACATCCTACGCAATTACAAAATGCAATAATCTGGTATGGTAGTCCTTACCCAGCAAAACTGTGGTTGATGAAATTCACTTTTTAACATACCCACAAAATCTGGGCATTAGAAAAAACTTAAGGGCTGAATTTTGACATACTATTACATAATGTAATTAATAGTTTATTAATATGAGAAGGTAAATGTAAAGTAAATAAGCCTAATAAACTTTTTTCAATCAATATTGATATATGGTACAAAGCAGAATATTAATAAACAATCTTTTTTCATAATATAGTAATACTATATACGCATCAATAACTATGTGAATGTAAAATAATCTGCGGTGGGCTGGCACCCTGCCCGGGGTTTGTTTCCTGCCTTGTGCCCTGTGTTTGGCTGGGATTGGCTCCAGCAGACCCCCGTGACCGTGTAATTAGGATATAGCGGGTTGGATAATGGATGGATGGATAATGGATAGATGGATGGATGTAAAATAATTGGACAAGAATAAATTATTCCCCATTTGTTTATTTATGTATTTCTATTAAAAATGCCTTTCTTCAGGAAGCAGATGGAGTTATAACATTTTTAATAAAAAATAATGACTAAAGTTTAAAAAGTGTAATTTCATTTACACTATTAAGGTGAAGACTTTGACTTTGGTATTATAAAACAGTATAGCTCCGAACATAAGCATCATGACTTACTGTCAAAAGAAATCTGTCATTTCAGTCACACTTTTGTTTAGGTGCCGCAAAAATGTATCTTTTATTCATATACTGTCATGTAACAAGACATTACCAAAGGCTCCTTTTGGCTTTAAAGGAATACTCCACTGAAAAATTAAATTTATTTTTAATGCTACTTACCCCATGTAGCTTGTAATGGTGGCAGAGAAAATAAATAATCTTATGTTTTCATGAAAAAATTACTGTCATGCATGTGTGAATAGGAATCATCTGGAAGGCTCAGTTAAGCTCACTGATACAACTCCATGGCGCTGTCGCTAACAATATTTCCCATCCTCTTTGCAGTCCCTAGTAAAAAAGGCCTATCCCCATCCCCGACTAGCAATCTGAGCCCCACCACTTCTGGGCTTGCTGTGTATATACTGTAAACAGACAGACAGTCAGAGGAGGTATCTTTTGACCCATAAAGGAAAAGACAGAGCTCCCTGACACCAGTATTCATAATAGTGGCAACAGCACTTAATTTTAGTTATTTGTTTCCTACTTAAGTTAAGAGAAATATTTAACGAAAGGGGTACACCCGTGATCAGTAATATGTTCTGCAATACGAAAGATTCAAATTGTATAAGTGGAAAACATCCATGAAAAAAAAAATCTCAGGTAGCCTGTGGTACATAATCCACGTTCTTTATCCATTGCTCAAATTATTCTTTCCCTTACTAATACTAATATTAAATGTATAAGACACATACAAGGGGTGGACAAAATTAGCAAAACACCTGGCAATACAGAGTATTAATATCAAGGACCTAAAAGGAGCAGGGCCAGTCTTTGTCTTCAGGACAGTTTCTATCCTTTTTGGAGTGCTGTCCTACAAGTCCTGAACTGTCTGGGGTGAAATGTTCCGCTATTCTTCAAGAAGAAAAGTATCTAGCCCATAAGATGCACATGAGCCTGTAAAAAGGTCTTATAATCCTTGGCTGTTCTAAACCCATGTAGCAAAGTCATCAGATCTAAAAAGATTTTTGTACGATGGCTGCCCATACCATTATGGATCCCCCACCATATTTACCAGTTGTGCAAAAAACATATTTTTGCTTTTATCAAATGTAAACCTGTTCTGCTGCAGCAAATAGGGTGAAAGATGACTCGGCAGATCACATTACATTTTCCTATTGCTCAGGAATCCAGGTTTTGTACTTTTCATACCAGTTTAGGCTTCTTTGTGCATTATCCTTAGGTAAAAGCTGTTTCCAAATGACAAATCTGCCATTAATTTCAGCTTTGGGAAGGTAACGATGTACAGCTTTTCTTGAGACTGGAATCACAGATGTAGTGATCTAATTCTGTGGTAATTTCTAAGGCTATATTTTTATTGAATTGTAATCAGTTTCTCTTTGTTGTTGCAGTTTGTACATGTTTGGCATATTCTGTCATTATCTTTGAGGCGGTTTCCCTTGACATATCAAACAACTTTGTACTTGTTGTGGTGACCAATGGCACCACCATTCAGTTGATTTACTATTTGGCTTCTTTTACAACTCTGTTAGTTGCTTAATGTTGTTTTGAAAATTGAAATACACTGCCTGGCCAAAAAAATAGTCGCCACCAAAAAAAAAAGGTCACACACTCTAATATTTCATTGGACCGCCTTTAGCTTTGATTACGGCACACATTCGCTGTGGTATTATTTCGATAAGCTTCTGCAATGTCACAAGATTTAGTTCCATCCAGTGTTGCATTAATTTTTCACCAAGATCTTGCATTGATGATGGTAGAGTCTGACCGCTGCGCAAAGTCTTCTCCAGCACATCCCAAAGATGCTCAATGGGGTTAAGATCTGGACTCTGTGGTGGCCAATCCATGTGTGAAAATGATGTCTCATGCTCCCTGAACCACTCTTTTACAATTTGAGCCCGATGAATCCTGGCATTGTCATCTTGGAATATGCCCGTGCCATCATTGATGGATCCTTTGAGTTCCCTTCGCATTGTGCGTGTGGAAATGCTTTTACTTTCACTGTTAAACATAGACCTGAGTTCTACTGTTGTTTTTCTTCGATTTGATTTCACCAAATGTTTAAGTGATCACCGATCACGATCATTCAGGATTTTTTTCCGGCCACATTTCTTCCTCGAAGACGATGGGTCCCCACTATCCTTCCAGTTTTTAATAAGATGTTGGACAGTTCTTAACCCAATTTTAGTAGTTTCTGCAATCTCCTTAGATGTTTTCTCTGCTTGATGCATGCCAATGATTTGACCCTTCTCAAACAGACTAACATCTTTTCCACAACCATGAGATGTGTCTTTCGACATGGTTGTTTAAGAAATGAGAAGCAACTCATTGCACCAGTTGGAGTTAAATAACTTGTTGCCAGCTGAAAGATAATCGCCCATGCAGTAATTATCCAATAGGAGGCTCGTACCTATTTGCTTAGTTAAATTCAGGTGGCGACTTTTTTTTTGGCCAGGCAGTGTATAACAGTGCTAATTGTCATACAAGTTTACAGCATACACATACAATACTGCAAAAAGGCAATTAACCCAATTTGAATAGATTTTGCAGCTACATATACTGTATAACTGTGATTTAGTCATTTCAATGTTGAATTCTTTTAAAATATGCCATTCTGTTATTTTGTCTACCCTTTATTATTGAGACCTTCAGAGATTTACATATTGATAATGTATTTCCATATTTTCAGTACCTTCTAAATACAGCTTCTCCCAAAGATATTTTTTTATAATATCCAAATCACTACCTATGATATAAGGAGCAAAATTCAATGTTCTACTCTTCTTCCTTAACCTACTACAGAGGCTTCATGTTTGTCAAATATAAGGCTGTCTTCACAACAGCACCCCCTTAGACAATCTGAAACAAAACTGTTAATAGAAATTTAGGATTTGATTATCAGATAACAAATGAATGTCAATATTATCAGGAATACAGCATTTCCAATTTATGCCTGTCACAAATCACATGCATCTCCCTTAACGTAGACAGCAAACAATTACCACAGACTTGATCCTACTTGTTAGAGATATCTTCAAGCACCAACTCACCTGACCACATGTTCTAGCTAGGTTGTCCATGTGTGTCCTAGTGCACTACTATTTTTGCTTATTTGTCAAACATCATTGGGTTCTTAAAAGACTGCATCCTCTAAAAGCCTTTTTGGAGTAATATCAGATGGGACATTCCTGCCCTAATACCACTCTGTTGTGATAAACTTCACTGCACTATTAACTCACTAACCTGTTCTGCTAAATTGAAAAATTCCTAACTTGCTTTCTATAATTATAGTAGGAATGTGATGTGCTATACTACATAAAAACAAACAAACAAAAAAAAAACTGCATTCATTGTATGGCAGACCTTTATCAACATATCCTTTGATCAACACTCTTACATTAATCGTTAACAATATTCAGTAATTTAAACCTCATTGTCATTAACCCCAGGCATCTCTTGGCTTGCAATTCTATATAAAAATGATTAAGCTGTAATGATCCATGTAAATGTACACTGGAATAATGTTTGAGGCAGTACTCTGATGCCATCTAGTGGCTAAAATAACACCACGCTACAAAATATCATTAACATTTCGATGTGCTTTGCCACTCTATGGTAACTCATCAATATTCATGAGTAGGGTAAAGCCTTCAACCAAAATACATAACTGCATGCAAATGATAAGCGTAAAGCCAGTTTTAGAACAAATTAACACTGAACCATTAGTTAAATCAAGTGATAGTGATGGCAGTATGAAATGGTCATTAGACGTTGGCAGAGATAGTGAAACTGAACCATTCGGCTGTCAGGTAACTTCACTCGGGTAAAGTTGCATCAGGGTGCAGTATCTATGTGCCAAAAAGGCAAAAGGATTTCGATCAAGTGGAAGGACAAGAAAGACATTAGCACCCTAAGCACTGTTCACAAAGCAGCAACTGTCAAACTTCGTGTCAGGGGAAATGTGGAAGTCACTAAGCCTTGCACTGTGGTAACCTACGATAACATAACGGACATGTCCATTGTGAGATAAACTTTGACATTCTATCCTCTCATGTGCAAGCAAAAGAGAAATTATAATAAAAGTGCACATATAAGCACCCTTCTACTGTCCTATTTACACATTGGGCTGTGAATGTTTCAAAACCTATCACATGAAGGACAGTATTGTAATGGACACTAGTCATACCTTTTACGATTGTATTTATGTTGACATTTTCATATTAACATGCTTTTGTTATATTCAATAACATTTTTTCATGTTGGAAAAAATGTGTTTGTGGCTCATTTTTCCAAGGGTAAACATAACACTAAGGAGGTTAAACTTCACAGACATTATATTAATCTATTCTGTTCCTACTTTTTTCCTTTTGTTTTTATATAGAAAGAAAATCTGACTAATGTGCTTTATGAAAAATGTACTTAAATACAGTATATTGATAAATGTTTTCAATAAGTTAGTCTGTAATAAATGGTAACACATTGTTCTTCTTAAATAAAAAACACTGTAAAATGTATTTATTAAAAAAGGTTACTTTTTTAACTATGTGACAGCTGATGTGAGTGAATATACCCTTTGGTAGATTGGCATTCACTCCAAGGTTAGATTCCAGCCTTGTAGACTTTACTAGCATTTATTTTTTATGCCATATGTGCATATCTGTAGTAACATTCCCAAACCTGCTTAATACAATTCAAGGTTGTTGGGGCTGAAGCCTAACACAGCAGAACTAAGCACAAGGTGGAAACAGCATGAACATGGTTCCAGTCCATCACAAAGCCCACTCAAACATATACTCTCACAGGACCAGTTTGGAACTGCTGGTCATACTAACACACACCTCTATGGGGGTGTGAGAAGGAAAAGGAGAACAACTCTGCCAAGATGGGGAACAATTGTCCCATCATATCTGCAGTTTATTTACCATACGTATAGGCAAGTCAGACTGAGAATAATTTTCAAAATGTAATTTTAAGGTGGTTCAGGAAAGTGATTTAAGGCATTGTTACTTTTTATTGTGTTGTTTGAGTTATGCTTAACAGAAACTTACTGCAGAAAGCTTTTTAACTGCTACCATTTTGTTATTGAAACATCCCTGGAATACTACTCCAAATCCACCTTCTCCAAGTTTATTTCCTCCTTCTGAAATGGGCTTCTCATTAAAGTTATTGGTGAATCTCATTATTTCACTAAAGGAAAAGTTGTAAAATCCTACAAAGATAAAAACAATAAAAATATAAATATATAAATATCACATATCACATATAAAAATATAAATATCACAAGAAAAGATTATTTATCAATATGCAAAATATGTAAAAAGCAAAAATAAAGTATTGCTGTCATATTTTTGCTCAGAACAGAGGGGTTATTACTAGTACGAAAATAATTCTGAATCATCATAGCATTTATATAAACATTCAAAATAATGTTTTTAATTTTCTCTATCTTTAGTTGAAGTTATAACTTTTATAGAAATTGTAGACTAAAAGTGATTATGATAGAGACATATCAATAACTTAGCATTCAAAGAGGTAGGTGAACTTGTGTTTCATTCTCATATTCCAACATTTGCTATGTTTAAATCTTGCAATCAACTATGTTGTGTTATATATTTGCAATTTATTTAGATCACTTTGCAGACGCTCCTTTTCAAATTGAAATTATGTAATCTTTTTATATTGATCAGTGTCAAAAAGTCAAATTAACTCACTGTGATTTGTGTAAAATAATAAAATACAAAAACTTCCAAAGGGGTGACAGCTTTTTATAGGCATTGTAACTGGATACATGACTTTCAAAAATGCTCAATTTTCATTCATCTACAGTATCTACAGAAAATGGATGAGTGTTAATATTTATATATGTGAGCAATAGTATCTGTCTTGTTATTTTCTGATGAATCAAAAATTTAAAAAATCAGTATAACTGATAAATATAGTCAAGCAAGGAAAAATTTTTACAGGTATAAGTGATGATTCTCCAGTGGGCTTCAGGAATATTTCATAAACTAAATCTAAATCTCCTCTTGACTATGCCTGGTGACAGCGAAAAGTTTTCAGATTTTTTTGTTTTAATATATTATTTATACAAATAGCATTAGATATTCCTTTCATTTGATTAAATGACTTAGGAGTATAATTCGGTTCTATTCCAAAATACTGTATATGATGAAATACAAAATTAAATTTCAAAATATCATATTATTCATTTACCCCAGTTTTAGAGTTAATTTGAATTGTGTCTTATTCTTCTGTTTGCCCTTGTTCTGCTTCGGAAAAAGGGGTTTTCCCTTTTTTATCTAACTTAGTAACTTAAGCTACTGTACGTACCTGGCCTGAATGATGATTAATGTGGATTAATATGCTACATTTTAACAAAACTGTTTTGTTTCTTATTCTTGTTCTTATTCCACCACTGTTTACATGCAATGAGAGAAATTAGTCTTACCAGCAGAGGTGGGTAGAGTAGCCAAAAATTGTACTCAAGTAAGAGTAACATTACTTCAAAATAATATTACTCAAGTAGAAGTAAAAAGTAGTCATCCAAAAATTTACTCAAGTTAGAGTAAAAAAGTATTTGGTGAACAGACTACTCAAGTACGGAGTAACTGATTATAATAAATTATTTATTTTTTAGAAATTTTGTAATAAGACAGATAAAAATATAAAATGATGTGCAAATTCTGCTATTTCCAAATAATAAAATAGAAAATGAGTAAAAATAAATAACATCTTTACAAAATAAAGATGCACAAATAACACAAACTTCCAAATCTCAGTTTTTCACAACTAAGCTTTTGAAGCCAATACCTACAGCAGGTAACATGTATGTATGAACAGCGCAAACTACTTACAGTGACAAGATATACTGTACACTGACAGCATAATACTGCATATTCACTTACCTTCCAAATAGCACAGCTGATAGAAAATAACATTAGAACAAGGCAGCTTGTGCACGTACAAGAAGTCTCACTTTACCTTGACTGTCTGTGTCTGTGCATGTTTGGTTAAAACGTGCTTGTTCTTCACTCAGGGGAGTGATGGTTAAGCTTCAGCAGGAGGTGGCTCTCATTTTTCATGTACAGTGGAACCTTGGATTGCGAGTAACTTGGTTGGCAAGTGTTTTGCAAGACAAGCTAAAATTTGTAATAAATTTTGACTTGATAAACGAGTGAGGTCTTGCAATGCGAGTAGTCTGTATACACTTTGTATGCCGAGCGTCACGTGATCACAACTGAGCTGATGGTTCTTCTCTCTCTCGCTGCGGGATTGTGGGCAATCGTCAGTCAGCGTGCCTCACTCATATAGTCAACATCCGTATGAGCATATACTGTTTACTACAGCATTGTGACCGTGTGTGTGTGCTGTGACGTGTGAGTCCCCGTCTTGCACCCCAAAACACGAAGCTGAGTCTCAATACTTTAGCGACACCATCTTTATTCAGCTTGAAACAGGAACAGTGCGGTTATTTATAGTAGTGGGATCTGCCACTCTCCTATACACAGACACAGTAGTCAGGCAGGGTCAAGCCCAGGTTAGTGGCCAAGTAATACTGTGCCCTGTGCATTTATAATGTTCCTGATTCCTTGTATCACCCATCAATGGCAGGTGCTTATAGCATGACCGTGATCTTTTTGTGATTCGCTTTTATGCAAACTGCTAAAGCGCTGTGTGCCTGCGGTTGCTTCGGGACGCTCTTCCGCGTGTTGTCCCGTTGGGTAAAATCCCACAAGAGTTTAGAAGCTTACTCACACCAGCCATGATTCTTTTCAAAGGTAAAGTGCAGGTTAATTTGTTTTATGTATTTTTACTTTATATTTTGTATTAATCATTTTTATATGAATAGTTTTGGGTTGTGGAACGGATCATCCGAGTTTCCATTATTTCTTATGGGGAAATTCACTTTGACATACGAGTGCTTTGGATTGCGAGCACGTTTCCGGAATGAATTATGCTCGTAAACCGAGGTTCCACTTGTATTCTTTCTTTCCCTGTCCGCTGTCTGTGAGGAGTTTGTGCCGCTATGCCACCACAGTTTGTGTGTGGTCATGTGACTGCATGGCTACGTCTGATTTGTGAAACGGAGTCTTGTGATTATTGCTGCTACGTCTGATTGGTGAAATGGAGTGATGTGATTATTACTGCTACGTCTGATTGGTGAAACAGTCATGCAGTAGATCCACTGATAGCTTCTCTCTGGCAAAAATATAGTGTATCTAATGGAAAAAAAGTAACGATTCGAGTGTTTCCCAATGTAGCGGAGTAAGAGTAGCATTTCTTCTTCACAAATGTACTCAAGTAAAAGTAAAAAGTATGGTGTAGTAAAACTACTCTTAGAACTACAATCTTTTAAAAATGTTACTCAAGTAAAATAATGGAGTAAATGCAACTCGTTACACTAAATTATAGAACCTGATATTATTATTATCTCTCTATTATATTAAAAAAGTTTTTTGTCATTACCACGTTATTCAGCCTTGACCTCTCTCCACACCGCTCACCCAATCATTACTCCAACTGTGCACGTCCTCTCTCTGTCCCACCCCGTGACACTTTCAGTGCTAACTCACCCTTCAACGCAGTTGATTATAATGGTACAAAAAGTACAAAAGCAAATTATCTATTCAAAGACGTTGAACTTTAGATCACAATAGAAAAACAGCGGCAAGAGCTGATAAAGAATGTCAAAAAAAGAGAATAAAAAAGAGCTGCATATAATAAAAATCAAGAACAAAGAGAGTTGTCCAATAAATGATAAAGAGAAAAATATCTCGAACAATATGCAAACACAAATGCAAAACAGCAGAATGTAAGTTGGAGGATAAAGAAATTAATAATATTGTCTTTGATGAGGTGTTAATGTAATAAAATTTTTTATTTACTTTTTATTATATTTTATTGAATTTTACTTTTTTACTTCTACTTTTACTTTTATTTGTTACTACATTTTATTATTAATTGGTATTTAAAATAGCCAGTTGTAGCGAAATACTCAAGTAACTGATTTTCTAAAACTCAATCTATAATACCTAAGGACCAAACCTTTTTCCTCCCATGCCTTGCATACTCTTCTATATACCATCTCTTTAAATACAGTCACTTTCTCTAATGGAGGAGTGCCCCGACACCCATCAAGCGGCTCAGCCACGAGATATCAGGCACCTGGGGGTTGGTGAGTGAAGCAAGCAGGGGCGGATTCCCCTGTTTATTATTTTATTAGAATACAGTATCAATTAATTACAGCAATTCTGTTCATTACAGTGTTATACTTTGTATTTAAACCAAAAACAACTTGGAGCAATACCGATAATTGATGTATAAATTATGCAAAGTATTATGTTCCCTTGCCTTAGAAGAGTGCAGAATAAAAATTCAACTTATTTGCTATTTTTGTAACATAACAAAAAACAATAATGTAAATGCTGTAAAATTTCTACTTCATGGTGGTTTAACAGGGAAAGACTGTCAAGGAGACTAGGTGAAATGTTTCACATTTGTACAGAATAGTGTACTGTTACATATTACTCTGCTTTGTTTTATGAAATACCAATATAATAAAAATAAATTTACACTAGAAAGTATTAGAAACAATACACATATAAGTATAGACTAACCTGTAGCACTATCATTAGAGATTGCTGAACTTGTGCTATCTGGAGATGGAGGTTGTCTTTCTGGCTCAAAAACAGCAGTTGACTCTTGAGGACAAAAAGAAGGATTTGGCCGAACAACTTGGTCCTCTTCAACAGAATCTGCCAAAACAAAAGCAGAATAGAGTGGAACCTCGGTTCACGACCATAATTCGTTCTAAAACTCTGGCTGTAAACCGATTTGGTCGTGAACCGAAGCAATTTCCCCCACAGGATTGTATGTAAATACAATTAATCTGTTCCAGACCATATGAACCGTATGTAAATATATATTTTTTTTAAGTTTTTAAGCACAAATATAGTTAATTAAACCATAGAATGCACAGCGTAATAGTAAACTAAATGTAAAAACATTGAATAGCACTGAGAAAACCTTGAACAACAGAGAAAACTAACATTGCAAGAGTTCACGCTATACTGTAACATTACAACTAGATCGCTGTAAACACTCTTTTTAAATGAGTTTTAAGCACAGGGGAAAAAAAATGATCTTTTGAACAAATCCGAACTTTATTTAAAAGCTAACCATAAGCAACCAAGAAAGTAACATTGTAGGAGTTCACGCTAATAGCCTTACAACCCAATCGCTGTGTAAACTTTTTTTTAATGAGTTTTAAGCACAGATAAAAAAATGAACATTTGAAAAAAGAGAAAAGTAACGTTGCAACAATTCATGCTACGAACCGAAAAATGAACATTTGAAAAATCCGTAATACAAAAACTAACCATAAACCACCAAGAAAACTAACCTTGCATGAGTCGAGTTCTGGCATGAAGTGAGGAGGAACTGGGTGGAGAACAATCCGGTTTTGTCGCAGTTGAAGACTTGTTGCGGGATGTAGCCTTCGTCCTCCACTAATTTTGTGAAATTTTTCACAAATTCTTTCCCAGCTTCAGCGTCGGAACTAGCAGACTTTCCGTGCCTTACCACACTATGAATGCCACTTATCTTGCGAAACTTTTCAAACCATCCTCTACTGGCTTTAAATTCCTCACTTTCGCCACTCATAGAAGGATAGTTTTGCAGCAAATCGCCATGAATCTTCCTGGCTTTCTCGCATAACATCACCTCACTTATGCTATCCCCTGCAAGTTGCTTCTCGTTCAGCCACACTAGCAACAGTTTTTCCACCTCTTCCAGCACTTGAGGCCTCTGCCTGGTTAACGCTGTAACTCCTTTTGCAACATCAGCTGCTTTAATAGATTCTTTCTGCTTTAGAATAGTCGAAATCGTAGATTTTGTCTTCTTGTACTCGTCGGCAAGATCAGTAACACGAATGCCACGCTCATACTTTTCAATGATTTCTTTCTTTACTTCAATTTCAATTTTCTGCAAAATTTTCTTCTACCACTCTTCACTTGCTTAGAAGCCATGGTTAACTGCAAAAGCACACGAAATACTGTAGAGCACAAAGAGTTCACAGGTAAAGCACGCACGTCTGACTGAGAACAATGAACAGGGAGAGGCTGAACACGTGCTTAAATACAGTAATCGGCGCATACGAACCGGAAGGGAAATGAAACAGAGCACAAAGAGTTCACAGCGATAGCACGCACGCACGTGCAAGTACGCACATCTGACCGAGAACAATGCAACACGTGCGGAAATCATCAGCGCACACAAACTGAAAGGGAAACTGGCTTGTTTGTATACTGAGTGTGTGGTCTTGAACCGAGGCAAAAGTTTGGCGAACTTTTTGGTTGTAAACCGATTTGTACATGTACCGAGACGTTCGTGAACCGAGATTCCATTGTACTGTAAAAATTATAAATTAAACAATACACTGAAGCTTAAGTGAGTAGTTTCAAATGACATTCCCAGTTGTAAAGATCTTCTGCTTATGGAATATGCCTTTAGTTTAGTTTAGTTTTTATTTATTTATATAGCACATTAAAACAACTACAAGTTGACCAAAGTGCTTTACATAGAAAAAGGTAACAGTATGAAATAAAAGCCAGATAAAGAATTATTAAAAAGAAAAACAAAAAGGAATCATTATACATACATGAACACACATATACCAACATATAAACATAAATAACATATAAAATTATGCAAAATAAAAAAAAATTGTTCTAAAGCTGATAACCCTAGGCTTTATTATCTCCTGTTTCTGAACTCATTTTCTGAAAAGCATTATTTTCAGCTTGAACCATATCTGAAGAATGTACTATCAGTTTTTGATGGAATCATTGTCAAACAGGCAAGTCCACTTCAAATGCACTTAAGCCATTTTCTTTCTATGGCTATCTAAACAGTAAAGGATAATATATTTTCATGGGACATGAACATGAAAGTTTCTGTTTGCAAAAGAACACCAAGATACAGTATGTAAAACTGAGCATGAGTCAAAGGAATGATCACTGCCAACTTGCTGTCTCTGAAATGAAAGACAGCTTGAAGCCAGAAATTTCAAGGCAGCAGACAGTAACATGGAGCAAAGCATGCTGGAGAGTGGCAAAATAAAAATGTCTTTCAATCTTTTTGATAATTTGAACTTCTTTAAACCATTGAATTTATTATTGTACCATCAGACAAATACAGGTGCTGGTCATAAAATTAGAATATCATGACAAAGTTGATTTATTTCAGTAATTCCATTCAAAAAGTGAAACTTGTATATTAGATTCATTCATTACACACAGACTGATGTATTTCAGATATTTATTTCTTTTAATGTTGATGATTATAACTGACAACTAATGAAAGTCCCAAATTCAGCATCTCGGAAAATTAGAATATTGTGAAAAGGTTCAATATTGAAGACACCTGGTGCCACACTCTAATCAGCTAATTAACTCAAAACACCTGCAAAAGCCTTTAAATGGTCTCTCAGTCTAGTTCTGTAGGCTACACAATCATGGGGAAGACTGCTGACTTGACAGTTGTCTAAAAGACGACCATTGACACCTTACACAAGGAGGGCAAGACACAATAGGTCATTGCTAAAGAGGCTGGCTGTTCACAGAGCTCCGTGTCCAAGCACATTAATACAGAGGCGAAGGGAAGGACAAGATGTGGTAGAAAAAAGTGTACAAGCAATAGGGATAACCGCACCCTGGAGAGGATTGTGGAACAAAACCCATTCAAAAATGTGGGGGAGATTCACAAAGAGTGGACTGCTGCTGGAGTCAGTGCTTCAAGAACCACCACGCACAGACGTATGCAAGACATGGGTTTCAGCTGTCGCATTCCTTGTGTCAAGCCACTCTTGAACAAGAGACAGCGTCAGAAGCGTCTCGCCTGGGTTAAAGACAAAAAGGACTGGACTGCTGCTTTCTGATGAAAGTAAATTTTGCATTTCCTTTGGAAATCAAGGTCCCAGAGTCTGGAGGAAGAGAGGAGAGGCACAGAATCCACGTTGCATGAGGTCCAGTGTAAAGTTTCCACAGTCAGTGATGGTTTGGGGTGCCATGTCATCTGCTGGTGTTGGTCCATTGTGTTTTCTGAGGTCCAAGGTCAACGCAGCCATCTACCAGGAAGTTTTAGAGCACTTCATGCTTCCTGCTGCTGATGAACTTTATGGAGATGCAGATTTCATTTTCCAACAGGACCTGGCACCTGCACACAGTGTCAAAGCTACCAGTACCTGGTTTAAGGACCATGGTATCCCTGTTCTTGATTGGCCAGCAAACTCGCCTGACCTTAACCCCATAGAAAATCTATGGGGTATTGTGAAGAGGAAGATGCAATATGCCAGACCCAACAATTCAGAAGAGCTGAAGGCCACTATCAGAGAAACATGGGCTCTCATAACACCTGAGCAGTGCCACAGACTGATCGACTCAATGCCACGCCGCATTGCTGCAGTAATCTAGGCCAAAGGATCCCCAACTAAATACTGAGTGCTGTACATGCTCATACTTTTCATGTTCATACCTTTCAGTTGGCCAACATTTCTAAAAATCCTTTTTTTTGCATTGGTCTTAATTGATATTCTAATTTTCCGAGATACTGAATTTGGGACTTTCATTAGTTGTCAGTTATAATCATCAACATTAAAAGAAATAAACATTTGAAATACATCAGTCTGTGTGTAATGAATGAATCTAATATACATGTTTCACTTTTTGATTGGAATTACTGAAATAAATCAACTTTGTCATGATATTCTAATTTTATGACCAGCACCTGTATATAAGTAAGGTATGACACCAAAAGAAACAAAGGAGATTGCATTACAGCTATTTATTGACAATGCACCTTATGATTAAATTATAACTAGAGTATTTCTTCAACTGCAGAAGCTAGTTTTAAATGCTTACTTTTTATACTGTATAGATTTCTTCTCCAAAAAACAAAGCACAAAAAACCTTTACTTATATGGACTATGTATTGAAAATATCTATTTCTATATATATCTATATCTATCTATCTATCTATATATATCTACATATATATATATATATATATATATATATATATATACATATATATATATATACATATATATATATATATATATATATATATATATACATATATATATATATACATATATATATATACATATATATATATATATATATATATATATACATATATATATATATACATATTTATACATATACATATCAATATTTGGCATTACTACCTTTTGTCTTCAAACCAGCATCAATTCATATAGGTACACTTGCACAAAGTTAGGGATTTTGTAGGATTATAGTCAGGTGTATGATCAACCAATTATACCAAACAGGTGCTAATGATCATCAATGTCACACGTAGGTTGAAACACAGTCATTAACTGAAACAAAAAAACAGCTGTGTAGGAGGCTTAAAACTGGGTGAGGAACAGCCAAACTCTGCTACCAAGGTGAGGTTGTGGAAGACAGTTTCATGTTATGACAAGATTGAGCACAGCAACAAGACACAAGGTAGTTATACTGCATCAGCAAGGTCTCTCCCAGACAAAGATTTCAAAGCAGACTGGGGTTTCAAGATGTGCTGTTCAAGCTCTTTTGAAGAAGCACAAAGAAACGGGCAACGTTGAGGATCGTAGACGCAGTGGTCGGCCAAGGAAACTTAGTGCAGCAGATGAAAGACACATCAAGCTTATTACTCTTCGAAATCAGAAGATGTCCAGCAGTGCCATCAGCTCAGAACTGGCAGAAACCAGTGGGACCCAGGTACACCCATCTACTGTCTGGAGAAGTCTGGCCAGAAGTGGTCTTCATGGAAGAAGTGCAGCCAAAAAGCCATACGTCTGACGTGGAAACAAGGCCAAGCGAATCAAGTATGCATGAAAACATAGGAACTGGGGTGCAGAAAAATGGCAGCAGGTGCTCTGGACTGATGAGTCAAAATTTGAAATATATGGCTATAGCAGAAGGCAGTTTATTTGTCAAAGGGCTGGAGAGCGGTAAAATAATGAGTGTCTGCAGGCAACAGTGAAGCATGGTGGAGGTTCCTTGAATGTTTGAGGCTGCATTTCTGCAAATGGAGTTGGAGATTTGGTCAGGATTAATGGTGTTCTCAATGCTGAGAAATACAGGCAGATACTTATCCATCATGTAATACCATCAGGGAGGAGTATGATTGGCACCAAATTTATTCTGCAGCAGGACAATGACCTTAAACATACAGGCAAAGTCATTCAGAACTATCTTCAGTGTAAAGAAGAACAAGAAGTCCTGGAAGTGATGGTATGGCCCCCACAGAGCCCTGATCTCAACATCATCGAGTGTGTCTGGGATTACATGAAGCCTACATCCACAGAAGATCTGTGGTTAGTTCTCCAAGATGTTTGGAACAACCTACCAGCCGAGTTCCTTCAAAAACTGTGTGCAAGTGTACGTAGAAGAATTGATGCTGTTTTGAAGGCAAAGGGTGGTCACACCAAATATTGATTTGATTTAGATTTCTCTTTTGTTCATTCACTGCATTTTGTTGATTGATGAAAATAAATGATTAACACTTCCATTTTTGAAAGCATTCTTTGTTTACAGCATTTTTTTCACACCTGCCTAAAACTTTTGCACAGTACTGTATATATATTATATTATAATATAACTAGTCATTTAGCCCCTTACAATAACGGGCACTAGAACAGTAGTGCATAAACATTAGTAGGAACAGTCTATATTAAATGGCAAGGGACTTTGACCTCATTCTTTTTGTTGGTCGTATTTTTCTTTCTTTCAGCCTTTCTTTTGTTGATGTTTACTTGCTGAGCTGACCGTTCTTCATGGACTGCAGCCATGTATTGTGTGTCTTTAATTTTCTGTGACAGTAATACTGTCTTGTACGTCCGCTGGCTTGTACGTCCATAATATACCTTTAATTTTCTCTGGCGGTAATAGAGGCGTGCGTGTCGGTAATATGCCTTTAATCTCCTCTGACAGTAATACTGGCTTGTATATGGCTGTAATATGAGTCACTGTATTGTGTACCTTTAATTTCCTCTCGCAGTAATACTGGTTTGTATTTCCAAAAAAACGCCTGTAACTTTCTCTGACAGTAATATCGCGCATCGCACTGTGCCCCGCGCATGCGCACTTCACCAGAAGACACACACACACACGAACACCTGGACGCACACAGGGATTTTATTAAATAAGGATATAATATAATATAATATAATATAATATATATATATATATATATATATATATATATATATATATAGATATATATATATATATATATACACACATATACACACACACACAGGTAAAATTCTGTTACAACGAAGTTTTCATTATAATGAAGTATTTTTATGTTCCCGACAGTATCCCCATATGACACGAGCCTATAGAAAACTCGTTACTATGAAATACATTCAGCAGATAATTGCATTACAACGAAGTGCCCAAAACACCTTGAAATGCCTGAATGAATCATCTGCAGTTAATTCTGTGTTCGTAGCTCAGTTGTGTGCAACAATCCCTGAACAGAAAATTGTAAATTTTTTTCTTTCTTCGAACATTCCTCGTACTGTTTTTTAGCTGTGTTTGTTTTCTGTGGTCTTCAGTGATACCTTTTGCTTATTGCTCATCAACATTTGAAAAACATCCATTGGAATTTAACTCATTGTCATCCTCCTATAGAAACGGCAAGCACGAAAAAACGATAACAGTTCATATTAGAAAAAAAAAATTATAATTTTTGTGTCTCTCGATTCTGGCAAAAAGAAAAAATAAATTGCCAGTGAATTCGGAATTTCGCCATCGACACTATCAACTTTCTTTAAAGACTGAGCAAAAAAAGAGGAAAAATCTCGGGTTGCAAATGTTTGCGAACTGCTGCAGTCTGTTGAAGACGTTGAAAAAGCAGTTTTTTATGTGGTTCAGTGATACTCGTTCAAGAAACATTCCTATTAATATGGCACTCATTCAAGAAAATGTGAGGTTTCTAAACTTTCTTGGGACCTCCCCCAGCTGGACAACACGCCAAAGAGTGTCCCAAAGTGCAATCACCGCGTCTATAGAAGACTGTTTATCCATTGCCGGGGCAATAGAAGGCTCACAGCTCTGCTGCGGTTTACCTCAATGGGTGATGCAAGGAACATTGTAAATGCAGGGAACAGTATTACTTGGCCCACTAACCTAGCCACAACCCTGCCTGACTGCGGTGTCTGTGTATAGGAGAGTGGCAGATCCCGCTACAATAAATAACAGTGCTTTTCCTGTTTCAAGCTCAATAAAGCTGGTTTTGCTAAAGTACTGAGACTCAGCCTGAATGAAGCTGGTTTTGCTAAAGTACTGATACTCAGCCTTGTGTTTTAGGGTGCAAGACAGGGACTTACAGCGCGACCACAATCTTTTTGGATTTGCTTCTGTGGCGCTTCACTGCAGCACTGTGAGCCTGCTGTTGCCCTGCCCTGGCAATGGACAAACAATCTTTCACAGACGCGGCAATCGGGCTTCGGGACAAACTGCGGCGTGTCACCCCATTTGGTGTGGGGTCGCAAAAGAGTTCAGAAACCTCACAATATGAAGAAGAAAAAGATGATTCGGCTTCTGATTGATAACTGTGCTGCCCACAACATGCTTCCAGATTTAGATAATGTTCGCGTTGAATTCCTCCCACCCAATTGCACAACGGTGCTTCAGCCATTGGATTTGGGCATCATTCGCACCCTGAAAGTGTATTATTGCAAGGAAATGGTGAGAAAAATTCTTATCAGCATTACTTGTTGACAGGAGGAGATTAAAATTAATGCAAAAGAAGCTACTGAAATGATTGCAAATGCCTGGATGCAACTTAAAGAAAGCACTATAGTGACAAATACAGAATCTCATTACTACTATTTTCATTACAACGAAATATTTTTTAGGTCCCTGGCAGTTCGTTGTAGCGGAATTTTACCTATATATATACCCAACAGGGATGCCTGGATGATCCACGAGAGGGATGATACCTTACCTGGGCCATTAGAGGGCAGCCGCCCTGGTCTTCTTGGGGGCCACTGGAACACAGCTGGGAAGCTCATCCCTATGGGAGGACGTGGCCACCGCCAGGGGGCGCCCGGACAGTTATGGAACCCTGGAATGCAGCACTGCTGTCACACCAGGAAGTACTGCCGGAAGAAATCCCAGGGGCACCCATAGTGCTTCCGGGTGCTCATCTGACACTTCCGCCACATCAAGAAGTGTCATCAGACGGAGCACCTGAAGCCCATCTGGGTTATTATAAAAGGGGCCGCCTCCCTCCCGTAGACGAGCTGGAGTTGGGAGGAAGGAGACGGAGCTTGTGAGGAGGGGAGTGGAGGTCAGAAAAGGAGAAAAAGAAACAAGAGACAGTTGGTGTTGTTGTTGGTGATAAGGAATTGTGGTGCTTAGAGAATAATAAGCGTGTGAGTTTTGGACATTCTGGTGTCTGTCTGTCTGTGTCCGGGGGCTGGCTTTCCACAATATATATATACATTGTGACAAATAGAGGCACTGTCGACCCCTTGAATCCTCAGACCAGACGTCAGACACCAGGTAAAAGTCCAAAAATGAATTTATTATAATAATAATGTGCATAAAGCACCCTCCACTCCAAAAATCTCCAATAAACAATATTCAAATAAACAATCCTCCACTCCCAGACGCTTAGCCACCCTGCCTCCCAACTCAGCTCATCTGTCTAGGATCTCCCACAGTCCTTTATAGTCCTCGACCCGGAAGTGCTTCTGAGCCCTCAGTCCATGTGATTATCCAGCACTTCCAGGTCAGGTAAAAACTTCTCTTTTTCTTCAGCCCGGAAGTATATCATTTCGTCCGTTCCTGTGACTTGGAAATACTTCCGGGCTATACGGAAAATATAAATCCCTGGGCCTCCCTGCAGCGACTCCTGGCGGCCCCCATGGTATCCAGCAGGGCTGTGCATTATAACTCCACTGTCCATGATTCCCTGCTGGCATTCGGGGCACCTCCATGCTGCAAGGTGGGCTCCATCTGGCGGCCTGGGGGTATTGGCCGGGATGAATGGCCAGCCATATCTCACAATATATATTATATATATATATATATATATATATATATATATATATATTATATATATATACACACACACTCCACACACTCATGCACTTGCAAAAACAGACCAACCTATAGTTGATCAATAAAGAACCTAAAACATGGTTATCCATTAAAACTGTAAGTAACTCACTCCTCCAGTGTCACTATTAAGTCTCCATCTTGATCAAAGATATAATTTCTTTTGCCTTCACTAATTCATGAACAGATCACAGCAGTTTCTGTCTTTACTGATCTCAGTAAAAGTAGTATTAAATTCTTACTAGTTCAGAATATTGCTGCCGGGGGCATGACCTATGCCAAACACCATGATCACATAACACCTCAGGTGGCTAAACTACTTTAGTTTCCTGTCACTATTAGAATTATCTTTGCACTCTCCAAATTACTGATAAAGCTCTGGAGTCAGACACCTTAGAATACCTATCTGCATCACATACTCCATGTACTATAAAACCATGACACAATCAAGATCTGCTTACTTAAGTCTTCTCATTTTTCGTAAGCTGAACTAGAATTTGCACATGCTTTTATAGCCGAAAATATTACTTCAAAGATCTTTTGTATTTAAAGAAACGTTTCAAGAGATAACATATATTATTTACTTCTAAATATTTTTGTAAGATGCTTTAAAGTGTCAGTTATTTAAAAAGCAGGACTGATAATTGATGTCTTAATATACTGTCTAATTTACATTACTGTTACATTTCATAATTTGACTGAGAAATCAGGAAATGTTCTGGAACTAGCTTTACCATTTCCTGCACTATTAGAACAAGGAATATCATACTTGATATATCTATTTTAGTATTATGCCTGCCTTATCACTTTTCTCCCTCCTCTGTTATGGCAAACAGTATATAACCGCAGACATTCACACTTCAGATTCAGATACAGGTTATAGAGATGCTCATAGGTCATGCAATGACAAATGCATGATTGTTTTGTTATTGCATATATTTTATGTATATATGATGTATTCAGTGTATGATGTGGTATTTACATTTTTCTGTGTTATAGGTGTTGTATTACTGTCAATAGTCTGTGGAAAACATTGAAGTAAGAATGCATTTGATCTGTGTACACACAACAATAATCTTAAACTTCATATGTACAGCCATATTGTTTCAGTACTCTTTCATGTATATAGAATTCATTACTGTACCTGGAATTAAAAGGTTAGCTGGTGCAATAAAGTGGTTACTTAATAAAATATCAACAAGCTCGCTGACTGTACAATTTGTTGTTCCCCAGTCATGAAGAAGTTCAATTGTAGGACTTTTTCCCATTGCTAGCAATCCTTCAAACCTCCTGAAATATAAATAAAAGACACAATGTGATAAGAAATGCTTTAAAACCACCATGGCATGCAAAGTGAGAAAAATACTTAAAACATAAAATATTTACTATTAAAGGTCAACACAGACAGACAAAATAGAAATATAGCAAGCAAAAGAGCCTTATGAACGCAGCATAAGAAGATAAAATGGATTGCTCTGGCATATTCTTCTCCCTTTGGTCAGTGTCCAAGTGGAATCTGCATACAGTATTCTCTCTGTGCCCGAATGTGTTTTTCACTAGGTAATCCTGTCTTCCTCTCACATCCCTAAGAATTTTGTCCTAGATTAATTAGTGTCTTATATTAACCTCATGTGTGTGAGAGTTGGTGGGTATACCCTGTATTAAACTGACACCTTCTCCAGGGCTGCTCCCTGCACTGTGCAAATTTCTGTCAGAATATCCTCCAGCCTACCTTAGATTAGGCAGACTAGCGGACATAACAAATTCATTAGTGTGTTATGATTTAAAATTAAACATTGAATTTCAGCAAAGCACATTTCCAAGCCTTCTAAAATAAATATAAATCAGATACACCATGGACATTTTCTGTTGAAAATAAAATTTGTTGTAGGAATCAACAAAACAAAAATATATAATAAAGGAGCTAAGAAGGGAAATGTAGTAATTAAACCTTTGTCAAAACTCACCGGATGTGAAATTGGTTATACCGAGGTTCTCCTGTTGCTTTTTTAATATCCATTGCAATTTTCTTCCAGGCATCCTGAGGGTCCAAAAAATCAGCCAGTTTCCGAAACATGCCAGGTTTTAAACATCTGACATAAGTAGATGGTGTTGTTGGCTTGCTCATTCTCCTGAAAAAAAAAAAAACTAGCAACAGATGATGCTATTGTCAATATTTATTACCTTTTTTTCAGAAATAGCCACACACAGCCACACCATCAGCTACAAACACACAAATACTGCATTAAGGAATAAAATAACTACAGAATAAGAGAATCCAAAAACCTGAAGGCTAAGCATGTGATGACATAACAGAGCATAGGAAGCTAAAATGCATCCAAGCACACATTATGAAAAGAAAGTACAAAGGACCTACAGTAATTATATATAATGGTACATAACATAGGCAGTGTAATGAAAAAGTATTTGCCACTTCCTGGTATCATTCATTTTGCTTATTCATGACACTTAACTGACTCTGATGTCTAGACAAATTTAGTATAATACAAAAGACAACATCAGTAAACACAATACACAGTTTTTAAATGATCACTTGAACTACTGAAGGAAAAAAGTTCACCAAAATCTATATTACCCATGCCAAAAAGTAATTGCCCCATTAACTCAGTCAATCAATGAACCAAATTTAAATACTGGTTTAAATTAGACTAGTTACACCCAAGCTTGATTGCTGCCAGCCCTATTTAAGAAAAACTTCACTTAAATCGAACTTTTCCAGCAATGTTAGGCTGGCTAAAAGGTTTCAACAAACTGCACATCAAACTGCCTCAATCAAAGGAGATTCCAGAAGACATTAGAAAGAGAGATACTTAAATATCACTATCAGGGAAAAGATACTAAGCAATCTCTAAAACCCTGGGACTCCAGTGAAGCACTGTAAGAGAGATTAACTCCAAATGGAGAAAACATGGAACCTTGGTAAATCTGCCCAGAAGTGGCCAGCCTAGCAAAATTACTCCATAAATGTATAGAACACTCATCTAGGAAATCACAGAAGAACCCACAAGAACATCTAAAGTACTGCAGGCCTCTCTCAGCTAAGTTAATGTCAGCATTTACAATTCCACCATTAGAAAGACACTGGGTAAAAATGGAGTCCATGTGAGAGTTGCAAGGCAAAAAAAAAAATACTAAACAAAAGGAAAATAAAGATTTGTCCAGCATTTGTCAAAAACACCTTGGTTACTCACAGAACCTTTGATATAATGTTCTGTGGACTGAGGAGTCAAAAGTGAAACTTTTTGCAAGACATGGGTCCCATTAATCTAGCATAGAGCTAACACAGCTTTCCACAATAAGAACATAATGTCCACATGGACACAATGATGCACCCAATCAATATAATGTGATGATGTGGGGATGCTTTGCTGCTTCAGGGCCCAGGCAACTTGCCCGTAATTGAAGCAAGCATCAATCTGAAGCTCAAGCACAAATGGGTTATGCAGCAGGACAATGACTTGAAGCACAACAGCAAGTTCACCTCTGAATGGCTGAAAAGAAAAATGGCTGAAAAGAAAAAAAAAAAATTAAGGTTTTGGTGTGGCATAGTCAAAGTCCTAACTTGAACGACTTTGAGATGTTGTGGTAGAACCTTAAATGGACAGTTTACAGTCAAAAACCTTCCAATATGGCTAAATTAGAACAATCCTGTTCAGAAGAGTGAGCCAAAATTCCTCCAAAGTGATGCCTAACACTGATCTCCTGTTACTGGAAGCATTGGACCATAGCTGTTGATGCTAAAGTTGGCATAATCAAGTATTATATGAAAGTGTGCATGAGCGGCCAAAGGTTTAATGGTGGAATTCACTGGCTGTGCCTACATGAGTAGATGTGCACAATACAGTCAATTTTCTTGTTAGTGCTCTGGGTTTGGTGTCAGCAACACCTGCCCCCAATCAGTGTATAAAGGAGTCTGGGCAGAAAAAAAGGAGAAAAATGTAAAATTGAAAGAAAGAAACACAAGAGGAAAAATTAGAGGCTGAAAGGCAAAATGAAAGTGAAAGTAAGGAAGGCAGAGAGCGAGAGGCCAGCATAGTAGAGAGGAGGCATGCAACCAGGAAATGAGCCCTGTGGAGGAGGATTGGGCTGAAGAGGGTCACTCTGGCTGAGCATCTCCAAGTAGCTGGAGTGACCTATTGCTTAAGAGGGCTCCCGTGTAAGGCCAAGGAATGGCAGCATCAGTCTGTAACAGAAGCAGGGACCCAAACCTGGATTTTAAAGGTTGGCTGTGCCTGATGGAAGAAAGTCTTCTCTGGCTGCAGGATCCCATCCGGGGCAAGCAAAGGATAACTCAATTTTTAGAAAGAAGAGCCGAGGCTACTGGTTTTTTAAAGGATGGTCAGATTGCCGGCTTGATTTTAACCTCATTTTTATTGATTACTTATTGTTCTTATTATTGATTTTAACCTCTACCTGGAAGTGTTTTTAATGGGGATTATTTATTTATTTATTGAAGATAGCACTGCACTTTTTCAAAAGTTTGTATTTTTTTTGTCATAATAGGGGTCTTCAGTTGCCTGACTCATCAGTGATATATGACTATCAATGGTTCCTAGTTATAGCTGACACGGGGGCAAAAAATGTTTTCAGTGCCGTGACAAAGTATTATTATTTCAGATAAATAATAATTCCTCTCATATCTTACCCACTGCCTATAGAAACAGGAACATGCCAAATTTTGCTAAAGAAAAGTCTAAAATGATATCAGTGAGAAAGTTATTCAAATGATATATGCTAAATGTTAATAATTACAGTTAAACAGGGCAAGACTAAGAGTGGCAAGATGTTTAATAAGGGCAGCAATTGCCTGGAAACTCAGAATATCAGTTCTTGATACTTGGGTCATAATGCTCGTCATAGACGGCCGGCAGCTCAATCCGGTTGGGACATCCCAGGATGGGAAGAATGGACAAGGGCAGCCTTTCCAGGGCACTGCCTCCCCCAGGATGCTAGGTGGCAGCTCCCCTGGATGGTAAATGTACCCCGGATTCCCGCAGGGCATCATGGGACGTGGAGTCAATTTTCTCAGCCCTGTTGGGTGCCGCCTGGGGGAGCTCCTAAAGGACCTGGGGACTCTTATGTTTCCTACAACCCGGAAGTACTTCGGAGTCACAAGGACGGAAGCCCACAGTACTTCCGGAATATTTGAGGACTGATGATGTGGTGTTTGACCCGGAAAAAGAGAAGGAGCACTTCCGGGTCAAGGAATATAAAAAGGACTGTTGGAGACCCAGCAAGAGGAGCCGGAGTTGGGTGGTTGTGTAACGAAGCTGCTGGAAGTGGAGGATTATTGATTATTATTATTGAATATTGTGTAATTGTGGCTTTGTGCACTTTATTTGAAGAAAATATTAAAATTCTTCTTGATGGTTTTAAACGTGTGTCCTGGACATCTGTCGGTGGGGTTTCATGGGGCAACAGCGACCCCTAGTGTCCACATGCTGTAATATTATAATATCTTCATTCACAGGTTAGAGATGTTTATTTTACAAAGTAGAACTGCTGAAACTCACCTTTACTTTTGTGTTTATATACTTATAAATTAATCTGCAATCTCTAAAACTGTTCTAAAAATGATGGTAGGCTAAAGTTTAGTTTAACGAAACTAAAAATATGTTGGATGTCAAATGCATAGTCAACATTCTTTGCTGAAATATTTATGCTACCTGGAGTTTTCATTAATTTTATTTTTGTATTCCTTTGTATACCATATTACAATCATAAACATACATCAAGGGTTACAGACTACTGTTGTATAGTATCAATTTTTTCACCTCATATTTAGAGGCTACTTCTGCAGCCTAACAGCTCAGAGTGCCAACCTAGACCCTTACTCTGTAAGTTTTCTGGGCTTTCTAGCATTCCTGTCACAAGCAAAGACATGTATTCGGTTAACTTATCTTTACATTGGCCATATAAAATAGAGGATGCGTTTATGAGTGTGCCCTGTGATGGACTGGTATTGCATTCAGGCTGGTTTTCCATCTTTCATTCAGATCTTGCCAATATAGGCTGCAGGCCCCCACAACCCTAAACTGGACATGCAGGTTAGAAAATAAGTTCATTGATGATCACTATTACGACCAAGGCATAACAGATACAGTATTTGTTTTTAATAGAAACATTTTATTATTTATTGATGTACTCATGCATTATTATTATTATTATTATGCTTTATCTGGTTTTAATCCATGACTGGACAGTCAATAATGCTTGCATCTAAGATTCTAAGAGCTAGTGCAACTGGGTACTGTATTTTGTTTTTCCCTTTTGCAACAGCTGCTGTGTGGGTTTCTTCAGCATTGAATATCCTGATCATTGATGGAGCAACATGATTGCAATACAAGTTCTGAGTAACATTGTAAAGGTAAAGGGAAAAAAGAAGCATTTTTCTAGTACAATAAAAAAAATATAACTATATAAATTTGAAATGCAGTTGCTGGTCAGATTCTATAATAGACTGCACATTAGAACAAAAAGCTTGTCTTTTTTCACAAACAAAAAGAAACAATAACAGATGTTTTCAATCCATCTATCTTTTTCATTTGTTTAAACCAAATGTAGTGTTGTGGACACCCAAAGCTTATGCCAGCAGAACCAATATTGGATTGGATATATATATTTTTGAGTGTACTATAAGTCATTTCTCTGTGGCTGTCCAGTATTTAATTTTGCTTAAAACTTAAATATGGACTGTATTGTAGCCAGTTTTCCCGTTTATTAAATTACTTAGTTTTTCATCTTCTGCAGAAAGCACATCCTATGTTTCAGTCAGTTTCTATTCCACATAAACTGAAGCACAAGGAGTAAATGCAACACAATCCAGTAAGAGAACTGACTTTCAAACCAACAAGTTCAGCCAGCTTATCAATAAGATCTTTGCTGTTTGCTTATTCTTTACATTTCCTTTCCATTTATAATAGTTTTTATTACTGAATTACACCAATGTTTTGATCCTTTTTTAATTTAAATTTTTGAACTTCTGAAAAACACAAAAATCGGCATGGTGGTGAACTAGTTAGCACTGTTATGTCACAACACATGGAGACTAGGTTCCAGCACTGCATCTATGTGTGGAACTTGCACATTTGACTAACGTTTTACCTTCAGATTGTTTTCTAACACTTACCAAAATGTTCAGGCTATTTTGCAAATCTGTTAACATATCTGTTGTCTAGGGTTGAGTGACAGTGAATGTATTCTGATGGAATAGTGTCCTATTCAGTGTAGGTTCCTGCCATATGCTCTGGGCTTCCAGGTTGGAATGAGATCCCGATTCGTTGAAATGAACATAAAATAAATGGATTTATTGAATTCTTACGGAAAGAATTCACATGACTTAGAAAAATAATCTGCAATGTGGTCTCCTTAGCCTTCACTACACATTATTATTATTACGGACCATGAATTAGTTAAGTGGAATTGCCCGATTAAAATGAGAAACGGGTGTTGTCATGCTCCTGCAAATGAAAAAACGAACATGGAGAAAGAGAGAATTGAAATATCACCAAACAGAATTGGGTTTTTACTGCCATCTTCAGCAATATCTTGGTTACTGACTTTACACCCGCAATAAGTTTATTAAAGAGCTGGTCTGACAGTTGAGGAAGTTGAAAAAAGAAAACATTTTTATCATGAAATAACTGTTGCTACTCTTGTATTGTAGTTATTATTAGTGTAATAATTAGTGAACGATAGTATTGATCATGTTTGTAATCAAACAATCGACAAGTGCCAGTATTGTCGGTATGGTATCAGTATGTGTCAGCCAAAAAAGAAACCGATGGATGAGATTTGGTATGCACAGTTGTTAAATTAAGAAAGTTAAAACAAGAACTACTTGGATTCTAAAAATGTCTGGCAGATCTTCCATACTGATCTTAATAAAGTTACATCTAATAGTAGGACATAGTTTTAGGATGCGCAATCCATACATTTTGTATCTGTAAATGAAGAAATTACAATAAAAAATGCGGACGCCTAGTTTTCAGTAGCTGAACGATGCTCTTCAATCGTCCTACTAACAAGCGTGTGCAGTGTATATTAATGGAAAACAATCACGGGGCCTGTGTTCTAAGTCTAAGGTGAATATGCGACCCACCCATTTTCAAAAGAGGCTAATCACGAAAACGTCATAGCCAATCTGGATGGGAGGCAGAAACCAACCCTGAGCGGGACGCTGGTTAAAACAGTTTCCTTTCTAACACAAGTAGAGAATGCCAAGATCACGAAGAAAACAGGAGCTATGAGTTCCACAACTTAACATTTTTTTACTTATTTCAGGTTGGGCTTTAAAAATACGTAATTAATCGCTTACCTTTACACTTTTGTTACGATGCTACATGAATAACTAGCTTTTAAAGTCCCAAAACTATCCACACCGTGACACATTTACGCAGGTCATCAATGAGTAGTTTTGTTAATTCCTGTTACACAGTCGCTGAGGACTTCCTTAAAACATCCCCTTTAAGAAAAAAGAGGTATGGGAGTCATGTTTGGTCACGTGTGCAAGCCACGTGACGCGCCGAATATGAAACGCTTCCTAAGTACAGTACATTCTGTGGTGTTCAAAAGCGTGACAGTTAAAAAAGCCCAAAGCTAGAGTATTCCAAAATTTAAGGTATTTTGCATTTTTTATATCACTTTGTGACGTGATGGCACGTTTCGCTGGAATCGTAAGGCAGATTTGTTTGGCAAAGTGAATCTTTATCAGGCAAATGAATATTGGAATTTCTAAGTATTGCTATATGGGGTCTTGTTCAATTACAGGATATAGTACAATGTTCATTTATTCATTCGGACTGTAAAGTATTCAGCGTTTACTTCTATGTACAGGTATACTGTCGCACACTCGTGCTATGTAGAGAATGTCTGGTGTTGAGAACTTTATCGTTGCATTTTTTTACATTTAGTTCATATGGGAAAATTTGAAAAGAAATGTTCGTTCCTCGAGCCATACCCTAAGCAATCTGTATATTTGTTTTTCTCATCGCTAAGCCTTTTACAAATTGTGTAATCCTACATTGAGAAAGCTAGGCCAGCATTTGTAGAATCTGCATGAATCCAACTTGTGTCTGCAGTCCGGTGAGTGTGTGTTTGCGAGTGTGCCCGTCTTCAGTCATAAACTGGCCAAATTGACTTCGCTCCTGGAATTAAATGATATTAGGAAATTCATTTTCAAAAAAACACTAAACGAAACGTGTACATTTTTTTTAACATGTACAGATTACAGGCTCATCATTCATTGTGTTTTTGTAATATATTTATTAAGAAATTTACATTTTAAGTATATTTGTATTATTTCCAGTGCTAATAACATCCATCCATCCATATCTTTCCCCATTATCTACCAATAATATTAAGATTTTTTTTCCAGTTTATATCGTGCACGTAAAGATCCAGGCAAGTTTTTCTTTTATCTTTTTGGTTGTTTTGGCTGTACATTAGATTCAGTATTAGTTTTGATAACACAACTTGACAGTGTCAAATTGCAGGGTTTTGTGAAAGCAGCTTCCAGTCATGAGGCGGTGTGGTCTTCAGTGTGCTCTATTATTTAATGTAGATTTGAAAATATGATTGGATAAATTGAAATTTAAATGCATTGACTTAACCGTTTCCTTTCCTGCATTCTTTAATTTGTAGATGACCCAGCTTTTCTCAGTGATGGCAGCTTCTTATTACATTTTTGGCATTGTCATGTAGACTGGAGGGCAAATTTCATGTGGTCCCCCACTTTTTTGATAATTCTATGGTTTATCTAGCCACATTACCTGAATAAATGTAGACACATTTGATATCTTTCACCCTATGTCTACTTTCACTGCCTTTCCTCGTATCCTTGTGGGTCTGAACCTCTCTTGACCGGTGCCTCATCTCTCCTGCGCATTTACGTAAAGGGTGCTTCTCAGACCCGTCTTTCCAAGGCGCCTTGCTTGCCTTCTGTCTTCTTTTATACTGTACTAGCCAACCCGCGGTGTAGCATATGCCGCATAATTATATTTTGATGGGTGAACACTTCCTGAAAGACACAGTTGTCCAAATGGGGTGGGTTTGAGGATACGACTGTAAGCGAATGAAAAGATGGAACTCTGGAGAGAGCAACATACAATTGTCCGTGACTGAAAACTGGAGGACCGCTGCCGCGCCCCCACCTCCCAGAGTGAGGGACGGGGCTGGACGGCAGTTGGGCGCGGAGGGCAGAACGGGGGGAGAGGGGAAGGACGCCCAGGAAGGACGCCCTTTCCGGCACCCTCCGCCTCTCCGGAGAAAGGGCGGGGAAGCGGGCCCGAGAGGTTTCGGGACCTAACCGTCTAATGACGGGTCAGCACAACCGGTAATGATCCTTCCGCAGGTTCACCTACGGAAACCTTGTTACGACTTTTACTTTCTCTAGATGGTCAAGTTCGATCGTCTTCTCGGCGCTCCGCCAGAGGCCGCGAGCAACCGCGGCAGGGCCGATCCGAGGACCTCACTAAACCATCCAATCGGTAGTAGCGATGGGCGGTGTGTACAAAGGGCAGGGACTTAATCAGTGCGAGCTTATGACCCGCACTTACTGGGAATTCTTCGTTCGTGGGGAACAATTGCAAGCCCCGGTCCCCAATATGAATGGGGTTCAACAGCTAACCCACGCCTTTCGGCGCCGGGTAGACACACTTTGATCCATTCAGTGTAGCTCGCGTGCAGCCCTGGACATCTAAGGGCATCACAGACCTGTTACTGCTCAATCTCATGTGGCTGAAAGCTTAGCAGCTGCAATAGTTTTACACCCTAGTACATTCCGGTGAATGCTGGTAACAGTCAGGTGGGCGGGCAGGCGTTCTCGTCCCATGGTCTTAGGGTTGGTGGGCGTGGCTCTGTGAGTTGTCATCGTATCCCATGGGCTTAGAGTTGGTGGGCGGGGCAATGTCGTGCGTATATCAATGGTGGTCTTGCGTGCCCTGGTCGGCTGCTTAGTGAATTACAGTATATATATATATATATATATATATATATATAGATAATGTTTCAAGGCAATTCTCAACATACCTGTTGAAACTCTGTCATTATGTTTGAGGCACCTTTGTCACCTCCTGTCTGGTTTTATACTTTCCGTTTTTCAAGCCGACTGTCCTATGTCGTTTCTAGTCATGTGTCTGACACTTCTTCGTTCAGTTGTGTCACCAATGCCGAACTGACTAATCAGATTGCTCTGTGGGACAGGACACTTTCACATTTATACCCTTTTTTTAATTGTTTCTGTATATACTGTAGTATATTGGAGGATAGTGAGTTCTACTTTGTTCACATGTATCTGTTATATCAAACCTCCTGCTTGTGTGCTGAGGTAAAATGTTGAAACATTTTTGTAATGAGGTATTTTAGGTACATGTCCCATGATTATGGAATGTTGTACCAAGTTGTGTTTAAAAAAAAAAAAAAAAAGATTTATTGGATTCTTAAATGGCCTTGGAGTACTTGCTTTTTTAATCTAGAGAATTTTTTTCATTCTTCTGTGCTATTTCATTTAAATGTTATTGTAAAATTTGCATTCTGTCCAGATAATTGTTGCTTATTTCAGGAGAGTAATCCCTCAAACAACTTGTTTGAGTTATATTTTTCATCTGGCAGTGGGACTAGCGTTAATACTGAACTTCTTGTGTTCAGCTTTGAATTTTGTTCTCTATTGCTTCTTAACTTTGTACTCTCAAATCCTTCAATTGAAATATATTATGGTTTGCATTTGCATGCTGCATTAAGTAAAGTATGCTTGCCAAATAAATAATTCATTATCCTTGCACCCTAATTGTTTTATTTCTATACTACATTCAATTTTACATCTGTCTGATTATCGAGCTTTAAGTGCTAGTTGCTTGTAGATGTATATTAGCATTTTGTTCCTTACATTATCTTGCACTCGGCAAGCTAATTGTGTCTGCAGCTGTCACATATTTGTGTTGCCTTCTCATATATATCCAGCATATACAGTAGGTAAACCATGATCTCCTTTGTTTACATTCATTCTAATGATCACTGAATTCAACAACGGCTTTTCTTCTATAATTTCTGTTTCTTTATCTGTGAAGAAAGTTATAAACTGTTTGAAGTATGTACAATGAAATTGTTTATCTCTTATATTTCATGCAAAATATTATCAGTATGTGATTTTTGGAAAAGGAACCTCAACAGATTCTTTAAATACAGAGTTATTACTTTTAAAGTATATTAGAAAATTTGTATTTTCTTATAGAGCACTTGGCTGAATTTACTAACACTAAAGTTCAGGAATGTCATTTTATTACAATTGTTAAATTAATACTTCTGAAATAAATGGCTATTGTGAATATTTTGATGCATTTTACATACATTAACAAAATTAATTTTTTTTTTTTTTTTTTTTTTTGCAGTATTCCTTTCCCTATGCATAATTAGAATGGATGAAGGGGAATATAGCACAAGTTGCAGTTTTTCAAAATCCAGTATTAATTACCATATTGGTTTCCTTGGATCAATAAAAAAACATCTTGAGGACTTTGTGGTGGCTGAAATTAGCTTAAATGGCAATCTGGATAAAGTTACTGATTCCCAAAGTGAAGTTCCAGAAAGCAGTGAAATGCAGAGTTGCAACAACAAGCAAAGGGCAAAGATGCAACATTTGGAAGATCTAGGAAGTCCAGGTGAAAATGTGAAAATCTCCAACACCGACCTACAAGCATTTCAGATAAATGATACTGCATTACCATCTGAAGATGTCTTAGATTTAGACTTTGTTTTAGGTGATGCAGTAAGTGAGGCTGTTGTGCAATTTGTAATGTTGTTAAAAAGTCCAGATTGCAAATCAGATATATCTCAAAATCTTTCTCTTGGATTCTTTCCAGACAAGAATCAGAGAACAATAATTCACCGTGCTATAAGGCAAAGATTTCCATTTCTCATGACTATTACGAACCAGAATGAAATAGTTGTGAAAGAAGACCCCTGTTATAAGGAACTGCATCATTTGGTTTCAGAAGAAGAATCAGATAAATTCTTTCAGTTTTTAGACAGTAAAATCAAGAATTCCACCTTTACTTTTCAAAATGATGATAATAAGGAACACAGAAAAGCTATTCATCACTTTCTTAATAAAAATTTTGGAAAACTTGTAGAAACTAAAAGCTTTATGATTGTAGATGAGTGTGGTCATCACAGTTCTGCGGTTAATGTGAGGTTTCGGGAAAAAAATAAGCCTTCCAGGAAAAGGACATCCGCTCAGTCTCAAGAAGATGATGTGACGTATACAGGTACTAATTCATATAATTCCCCTATGTTTTGGTAATACTATTTTATATTAGTAATGGTTATTTGAACTTTTTCACAGTGAAGTTCAAAATATTTACATAGACTTTACTCATGTGCATTAATTAGTTTTCTTTATTACCAGTGACCTGACAACAACCTTTTGTTGACTCATGAATACACTCATACTTCATGGCTTGCCTTCAAAACAGATGCATGAAGTGTGATAATACATCCAGAGGATTTTCCTGATTAAGCCATGAAGAGCAATGTCAATTCTATTGATTATGCAGGACTGTGTCATTGTATCAGTATATGTTACTTGTAATGTTAGGAACTGATTGATGACCAAGCACATTTTTTTGTTTTAAAAAATGCTTAATTTTTCAGTTATATAAATACTTGCAGGCCATAATGAGGTAATGCTCAGAAATGGAGTGTATGCTGAGGTGCAAAAATGAGACATAGAACTCTGACAATGTGCTTTGTATGCATAGGTAACCACTGTTCTAGTCAGTGTGTATCTAACTTTATTTTTAAAAATGACTTGCATTTACGTGTGCTTTATGCCACTTTAAACGATCTTTATATGGCAGTAATAATTACATAAATGAATAGATTTGTGATTTGCATCTTTTTTGTTTATTTTATATTATATATATATATATATATATATAATATATACAATATACACAAACATACTGTACACGCTAGCTGTGCTACCTGTTTAAGATGGGTTGAAAACTAAGTAATCAACATAGACCTGTGTTAACATTTCCAGTGCACCATGCAATGCATGTTGTCTCTGTTTTATGCCATTTGGTATGAGATTTGTAAGAAGAGTGTTAATGTCTGTGATGTACCGTCTATTGGAATGGAAAATGCAATGCATTTTATTACTAAAAATGGTTGTGATGTGCCATCTTTTGAAATGACAGAGACATAGCAAATGAACAGACACACAGACATGTATCCTGTTATTAAGAGAGATACTGTATATATGTTTGTTTTGTATATAAATATTTTAGGGATGTGTGATGTCTTAAAAGTTCACATCATTATTTTAAAACGTCAGCAATGTACAATATCATCAACTGAGTGGATTTAGAGATGCTTGTGGATAATGAATAGCTGCTCTATCCACGCACTGCATGTAGTGTCTACACAGATGTGGAGCTGGGCTTTGATTCATACACCTCCTGCTGTGAATATAGGCAACTTCACAACTAGTTCATTTGGACCATTTTTTGATTTTTTTTTTTTTTTTTTTTTTTAAATCTGGTGTGGTTTGCATTAAAGTTTGGTAAGATGTAAATGCACAAATTGCACTTTTGTGTGGATGAAAACAACTTTACTGAAAGAGTGGTCTTGGTGCAGGACCAAGTGAACTCTGGAGTATTTCACATCAGGTATGAATGTGATCCAACATGAGACCAATCTAACTACATGAAATTCTGTGAAGTCTGGGTGAAATTGTGCATGCTGTGGTAGTCATGCTAAGTATCTGCTGTCGGTGATAAAGAATCTCATTCATAGCATAATGATTTGAGGGTTAACATGGAGCATTAAAAACAATAAAAAGTACAAATTAATGCACACATAGGTACAAATGTAACACAATTTGCATAAAACATCTTTCACAATTAATAGTCAGTCAGAACAAGCCCAGCCCCTGTTTCAGGATCACCGCTTCTCTTGTTTGTGTGATCTGACCGCAGTTGCGAATTCACCTGTGATCAGATCAATCAGAACCAGTGCTGGATTTACCAATAGGCACATGTAGCATATGCTACGAGCCCCGCAATTTCGGGGCCCCCAAATGGTGGAAAAAGTGTAGCATTGAAAAACTGGTCTTTAAAAATATTTTCTTTTTACGTTTTTAAACTGTAAATTTCTTACACAACAAAACTTTAGGGGCCCAACACATAAAATTCACATAAATATTATAAGATTCTTATTATAATCGAGAGTAAAATAATTATTTAGTCCGGTTTGAACTGTTCAGAATCTAAACTTCAGATGATGCAGACCAAAAGGGCCCCCAAATTTGAAATGTGCTACGGGCCCCCAAAGCTCTTAATCTGGCCCTGATCAGAACACACAAAGAGATGGCAAGAAACGAACAGTAGTGCCCTGTGAGACCAATGATCAAACCCCCTAATCTTATACTATGAAAGTAATGCGCAGGTGAGATTTGGTGTCTTCCCAGTGTGCACACTAACTTTGATATATGTAGTAAATGTTAAGTAAACATTCCAAAATGAATATTATTATCAAATATATACAGTACAAGAGTTAAGACAGTAGACATATAATTTGAGATAAACTAAATGAAGCATATCTGCTACTTCTACTGTCATAAAACTGAAGCTTGTGCCATCAGCAGAGCTTCTTTCTTTTGTACATTCACTTATTTGAAAAATGTCCTTTTCGTAGCACAGAATTTTCAGGTAGTCTTCAACTTGTCAAATATTAGGCATTTCAGTGTGCAAACACAATTGTTATTGCCTCTCCATGATATTTTTTCCCTGGAAAAAATGTTTCTGCCCAGTGAAAGATGTTCATGACATGGCCATGGGGTGTTTATTGATATGTTTAGTCTGCTTGAAAGTTTGTGGCATGAAACACAACCAAACTAACTGGAAACTGAAACAAAGTAATGAATCATCATTGGATTCATCACAAAACAAACAACCTGAGTACGGAAATACCTTATGAGTGCCTGACAGCTTCCTTGTAAGGCATGTGATATTTAAAAAAAAAAGTGACAGCTGCAGTGTGGCACTTTGTGGAAATTTCTGCAAATGTTTGGAGCAATTTAACGATTTTCATGTACACTGACAATGTGGCCTGCCAATTAACAATGGATGATGTTATCAACCATCATCTCATCCCCAATGTATTATGAATGTATGTACGTGTGTGTGTCTAATATATATATTGTGAGAAGACAGCCCGGACACAACCAGAAGGACACTGTCAGTTCTATAAAACACACACGTTTATTAAAGACAAGGTCCTCAAACCCAAGTCCCCGCACACACACAGTGCTCCAGCACCAAACACCCTTCTAATCGGGCCTTTCACTGGTCCTCTTCAGGCCATCTTTCCTCCTCACTCCCGAGCATTGCCTTCTTCCACCCGACTCCGGTTCTCTGATTGTAGGAAGTGGTCCCCTTTTATCCCCACCCAGACGTGATCCAGGTGCCTCCAATGAACTTCCGGCCTGCCACAAAATAAATATATAATACAAGGTGTGATCCAAAAGTTCCCGGAATGCATTTATTCTGCAGCCAGAAGGATTTGGTTATATGAATCACCGCTAGATAGCAGTTCAAGTTGTCCTTGAGAGCTGTTATCACGCGTTATAACATCAACGCAGTTGTTTTTCAAGTCGCAGTTCTCGTTTAAACTTCGGTTGTGTCTGTGAAGGGTTGTACGTGAAAATGAGTGATTTGAAAGAGCAAAGAGTGTGTGTTAAATGCACCAGCTCACACATCTCTGATTGTGCGTGAATTTTTGGCTTCTACAAAGTTTACTGCCATTCCCCACCCTCCGTACTCCCCTGATTTAGCGCAGTCTGATTTTTTTTTTTTTTTCCTAAGATGAAGCTCAAGGGACGCAGGTTTGAGACGGTGGAGGAGATCCAAGTGGTAACAACCGACGTCTTGAACACACTGACAAAAAACGACTTCCAGAGGTGCTTCAAAAGGTTGAAATCTCGCTGGGATTGTTGTATCAACTCAGTGGGTGACTATTTTGAAGGAACTGTTCACCATTAATTGTTATTTGGTGTGTATACTTTTAAATAAATGCATTCCAGGAAGTTTTGGATCACACCTCGTATGCGTGTGTGTGTGTGTATATATATATATATAATGACACACTGATTTAACAAAACCAGCTTTGTTCAGCTTGAAATAGAAACAGCACATTTATTTCTTGTAGTGGGATGTACCACTCTCCTGTACACAGACACAGTAGTCAGGCATGGTCCTGGCCACAAAATACTGTTCCCTGCATTTATAACGTTCCTTGCATTACCCATCGACAACAGGCACTTATAGTGTAACCGCGATTAGCTCAGATTTGCTTCCTCAGCACTCTGCTGCAGCACTGTGAGCCTGCGGTTGCCCCAAGAATGGACAAGCAATCTTCCACAGATGCGGCAATTGCGCTTCAGGATGCACTTCAGTGTGTCGTCCCATTGGGGGGAGTCCCAAAAGAGTTCAGAAACCTCACTGTTCTGCCTCACAGAATAGCTGTTTGATGTTCAAATGATTATTAATATAACCTTATGAATATTCATATACATAGTTGTAAGGAAGCGGAAATAGAATTACAGGAAGTCAGTAGTTAGACAGCATGTTTCACGATTAGTCAATGTTAGTCCCATCAAAGCAAAGCCTGTAAGTATTATTTTATGTTAATTTGATAAGTATAGAGCGAAGTTATATTGTTTATTTAAATCAGTAATTATTTGTATTTTACTTCTTTTCAGTTTCACTCTAACTTCATTAAATCGAATTAAAATTGGAGCAAGGCGCCGTCTCCGGACTCTATTAATCTTTTGTAAAGTAGAGTTTGGCTGCTGTTTAGTTTCTGGTTCAAACACCAAAGACGAGAACAGTACACTCACTATATATATATATATATATATATATATATATATATATATATATATACACACACAGTATATATATAGTGGCGGGCGGCCGGGTCCCATGCCCGGCTAGGACGCCCCATCTACATATGTTCCGGGGGAGCAACCATGGGCATCTCAGTACCTCCCCCGGGACGCTTGGTGACAGCCTCCCTGGCTGACGATGGTGCCTCAGTTTCCCGCAGGGCTCCATGGGAGATGGAGTCCTCCACAGCCCGGTTGGAAGCTGGGGTGGCCGCCAGGGGGTGCTGCATGGATTCCACAGCCCAGCTGGACAAATCTTCAGCCTCACCTGGAAGTGCAATTGGAACCAGGTGGTCTGACGTTAATTGTTGAGTGTCTTTTAATACTGTGTAATTGTTGAGTGTCTTTTAATACTGTGTAAGCATACATATTAACAGATGTGCAATTAAATGTGTGCATTTACGGGGTGATTTCTCAGGCTTAAAGCTCGAAGTGATCACTCGAGTGAAGGCAGCTTCACAAAAAAACAGATCCTTAACAAACTGTTATTGGTATATTTTCCCTCAATTTTAAAAGGTTTTCTTTTCTTCTTAATAAAAATTTAAAAGCAGTACTTCGCCGGTGCGAACCGCGGGGATTTGAGTGACTGACACATACAAACATATTCATGAGTGCAGGTACTTCGGAAAGTAAGCACCGTGTAAATCTAAAGTTTAAATTAAGTTCATAGACCTACAAAAGGTTGCCATTGATTTGAGGCAAGATTGCTTTTCTCCTGTACAACTATACGTTGCATTCTCAAGAGTGTGCTTGCACGGCTTGGTCATATTACATCTGGAGTGCTGAACTGACAACGTGGTATACAAACAGAACTATAACAACCGTAATAAACGAACAAAAAAACAGCGGACAACCCGTAGCTTAAATAAAAAGGCTGCTTCCGTTGGCGAAGCAACGAAAAAAGAAGACCTTATATGGCATTCTTGTATAAAACAGCGGAGAGGCTGTGTGAACTCAGCTTCACAAAAAAAACAGATCCTTAACAAATTGTTATTGGTATATTTTCCTTCAATTTAAAAAGGTTTTCTTTTCTTCTTAATGAAAATTTAAAAGCAGTACTTCGCCGGTGTGAAGCGCGGGGATTTCAGCAACTGACGCATACAGATATATTCATGAGTGCAGGTACTATGAAAACAGAGCACCGTGTAAACCTAAAGTTTAAATTAAGTTCATAGACCTACAAAAGGTTGCCATTGATCTGAGGCAAGATTGCTTTTCTCCTGTACAACTATACATTGCATTCTTAACAGTAAGCTTGCACGGCTTGGTCATATTCCAACCGGAGTGCTGAACTGACAACGTGGTATACAAACAGAACAATCGTAAAAACAGCGGAGAGCCTGTGTGAAGTCAGCTTCACAAAAAAACAGATCCTTAACAAATTGTTATTGGTATATTTTCACTCAATTTAAAAAGGTTTTCTTCTTAATAAAAATTTAAAAGCAGTACTTCACCGCTGCGAAGATAGATAGATAGATAGATAGAGATATATATAGATAGATAGAGATATATATATATATAGAGAGAGAGAGAGAGATCTATACTAATAAAAGGCAAAGCCCTCACTGAC
>NC_041394.2:199940413-199957913 GCF_900747795.2 Erpetoichthys calabaricus
ACTGTGCTGTTCCTGTTTCAAGCTGAATAAAGTTGGTTTTGCTAAAGTACTGAGACTCAGCCTCGTGGTTTGGGGTACAAGACAGAGACTCGCACATCATAATGTATCTTGAAGACTTTTATCTGACAAGTGATGTCAATTTAATTTATCCCATTAAATATGTTTGATGTTTGAAAGATAAGAAACATTTTCTCCCATCTATTTTGGAAAAAACAAAAACCCACCCTAAAATGACTATTGTTTTTCATCTGTAATCTAAAGCATGTCATCTATGCCTCTGTTATGAAATAATTACCTTTAATTACCTTTTCTTGGCACCTTTATCCAAAGCAACTTACAAAAGAGATAATAACATAATAATAAGAAATAATAATAACATAATCGAGTAAAATGAGGCTAGGGCCTGTTTGTTCAGCAAGTTTAATAGGAAAGGTAACAGAAGTTGATTGTCACAAGTGAAATGATGAAATAACTAATAATTAACAATCATAGATTACTGTACAATCAATACCGCAATTAAACTTAAGCAACAAAAAGTTTTTTTTTCTTTTTCTCTTTTCAATACAACAGATATTTACAAAACAGATGGGTCTTCAATTGCTTCTTAACTACATTGGGGGAGTCAGCAGTTTGGATGGAGGTGGGCAGCATGTTCCACCAACTAGGAACTACACTAGTAAAGAGTCTGGATTGTGAATTTATACCACTCAGAGGCTGCATCACTAGATGGTGTTCCATTGGCAGACCTGAGTAGGCGAGCAAGAGTATAGCACTTCACCAGTCTCCATATGTTCAGGTGCTGACCCATGTTGCACAACTGGCATTCTAACTAGCAAAACTTTTTTTACTTAGTGGATTAACTTCATGTCATTTGATATTTCAAAACATCACACATGTAGACTTTGTTTTTCCAAACTCATTGGAATTCTGAAGAATAAAAATACACTATTCCCAAACCTATGAACAGTAAAGTTTTGTGTGAAAGTCAGTTTTAAAAAATTGAAAAATATTCGGCACGTTTATCATTTTGTTGAAATTTTAATCATTTATTGTGAAAACAACACCTCAATGCTTATTAGAAATTTACATAGTGATTTATATATTTGTATATAATATAACATTCTCAGGTCCACCTAATCCAATTCAAAGTCACTGGGAGGCTAGAGCCTCCCCCCCACCCCCAAGGACAATGTGAAATTACAAATTAATATAACTTTTCCTCCCACATTACAATTGTCTTGTATGTAACACTGACAGAGGAAAGTGTAAAAACTCCTCACAGATATCAACCGGTCAGGTGCTTTGAACCCAGGAGACTGGATCCATAGTGCACCAGCACTAAAACTATTAAACAATTGTGCCAACCTTAGATATGTGTATTTTAGAAGAACATTTTAAGTGTGACTTTCATAATAAAAACAAAAAATGTAAAGTAGACTGTATTTAGTCAAGGGTTTTATTTATTAAGGTTAGTAGATTGACATATTTTTACATATAGGGGTATGATGTCATTATTAATTTCAGTTACAAAATAATGTATTACAGCATATTTCAGAACTGGATCACAATATGAAATGCTTAAAACTGCTATATTATACAAAGATATACCATAATGATATTATCCTGATATTTGGCAATTCTTATTCCTCCTTACTATACAGTCTTCTGTGTCAGATTAGGTGTCATTTGCACATGGCCATCACATATTATGCTGTCCTCCATTATATGCAGCTGGTGTCCAAATAAACTTTATTGAATCAAACACCTCAACTCTCAATCAAGACTCTTTGTGTTCTATTTGTCTAATTGATAATGGCTTTGATGCTCAGTTCTTAGTAGCTAAGAAAAGAATAACCAGTCTTGTGTTGTTCTGCTTGGTTTAGTGCTGTTCACTTTTGATGGTTAATTATGTAACCTTGTCCTATAGTACATTTTCTAAAACAGGCCCCAGACTGATGTTACTCGATTATGTTGACCTCTTTTGTAAGTTACTTTGTATAAAAGTGTCTGCAAAGTGAATAAATGTAATTGTAAATAAATTGTAATTGTAAATAGTAATGTGTATATATATATCTATATATATAAAAATGGAATGGGTGGGTCGTCGCGTATAACGTCGCCGTCGTCGAGGTCAGTGATACCACTGCAAAAAATCTGCTTACGGTTGAAAGACACGCCCTACTCACTGGACAGTTAAAAACACCAATCAAACTAACGATGACATCAAGTATTACCCAATCAAAAGTAGGAAAGGAGGCATCTTCATAAAATGCGTGTGGGATGATTTGCATGAGACGCTGCTTTAAAAAAAAAATGATAAAAAAAATACGGGATAAATCCCGTCCAGTATTGATTCAAAACGGGACGCGCAATTTCATTCTCAAACGCGGCACGATTCCGTATTTTAAAGGACGGGTGGCAACCCTACAGTGCCAGGTAACCACCCATACAATCACATTGTGATTCAGACTAGGAATGCAATGAATGTAATTACCCCGATCTACATACAAGGCGAAAGTCTTGCAACATTCAAAGATGATGGTTTGGGATAAGTACACCATACAACATAAAAGAGCTTATGAAGCCTTGAACCGAAAAAAGCAACATCTCAGAGATCGTAAAAAAAAATAGGAGCTAATGTCGTTTTACTCGCTGTAGATTTTAGTCAAACATTACCAGTTATTTCACGAGGGAGACCAGCACATCAACTCAACGCGTGTTTAAAATCCATGCTTCTCCCACGCTCGGTTATATGTCGCGTGTTCTCGGGTAGGTGCACCAAAAAATGTATACATTTAAGCATGTGATGGGCAAACAAAAAATGAGGTATACCCGAAGGCACAGCAGTAGTACTTAATGTAACTTTACTTCTTAAATGTTAATGTTTTACTGTTTAATAATTTATACGCTTCTTATATGTTGTTCAAATTCTTTTATCAAAATACCACTGACAGCGCAATGCACGATAACATCGAGTGAATACACCATACGCATCCGCCCACGGCTGCCCTGCTGTGCGCAGATAGGACTTGATTGTACAATAAAATAAAATAAAGATAAAAAGACTAAAACAATCATCACCCATAAAGCGGATAGTAGACGTGACGTACTATATGTGTACCACATTTCAAGTGTATAGGTGCAACGGTTTGCGAGCTACAGGTCATTTAAAATCCTGGACAGACACACAAATTGCCACGGTAGCAAATTACAGAAGAAGATTTTACTGTTTAATAATTTATATTTATATGAAATGTGCTTCTTATATATTACTTCATATTCTCATATGATAATGATGTTAATGTTTATATTGATTTCTGTGTTATTAAAACTGCATGTATGTGTGTATATGTATATATATATATATATATATATATATATACGAGCTATATATACCCGGCGTTGCCCGGGGCAGAAGTAACCTAATCGGTCAAACACTTACATATATACCAAAGTAAACCTAATCGGTTAAACAGCTTCATATATACAGAAGCGAACCTAATCGGACAAACAGCTAATCTATATACATAAGCAAACCTAATTGGTCAAACAGTTACATAAATACAAAAGCAAACCTAATCGATGAAACAGCTTCATATATACAGAAGCGAACCTAATTGGTCAAACGGTTATGCATGTGCAGAATAATTTTACAAAGATTATGCGTGTTAACAATCATTAAAAAGAAAAGATTGAGGAACTCTTCTTCTATATGTGATGAAGCTGGATGAAGCTGACTTGACGAAGACGTAGGTGGCATAGATTGGTTTTTCTAAAACAGAAGAAAAAAATGAGTATCTATTATTATTTTAAATTAGAATGAAAATGAGAACCTTGATTAGAGATAGATTATCCGTATTAAAATATGTGCATGAATAAACTTTTGGTAACTCTCTAGCAAAAGTTTATTCATACAAATTGCCATGGGATGGCTTTGTGAAAAAGTAAAAATTAGATAAAAATAAATTGAGAATGCGTACTTCGATTTGACTGAGATTATCTGTAATGATGAAAAAAAAGTTTAGTATGTTTTTTTTTCCATACGGGAAGGATGTAAAACCTTACATAGGCACCCTTCAGCCCGTACTGAAGGGTACTGTCAGATTCTTACTGACTAAAAAACACCCTTTTTATTCCACACCTACCCCAAAAAACCACTATTAGGCATTACTTTGGGGTGGCAGTAGTTTAGTTATGAAACAGCTGGGTCCTGAAAAAAATCTGTCTTATTAGTGGCTTCATCACATATAGAAGAACAGTTCCTCAATCTTTTCTTTTTAATGATTGTTAACACGCATAATGTTTGTAAAATCATTCTGCACATTCATAACTGTTTGACCAATTAGGTTCGCTTCTGTATATATGAAGCTGTTTAACCGATTAGGTTTACTTTGGTATATATGTAAGTGTTTGACCGATTAGGTTACTTCTGCCCCGGGCAACGCCGGGTATATACAGCTCGTGTATATATATATATATATATATATATATATATATATATATATATATATATATATATATATATATATATATATATATATATAAAAGTCAACGTGTGTGTGTGTGGGTATGGTTGACTACAAATACTGTAGGGGGAAATCAACCCTAACCCTCCCCCTTCTGGGTAGGGTGGGGGTTGATCTTGTATACATTTTATCATCCAGTTGACACTTGGAATAACCAGTTGACACTTGGAATGACCACCAGAGGGCGAACTGGAGGTGACTGCCAGTATTGTTTATGTTTGAGCACCACTACACCCCTGTTGCTTTTGAAATTAAATAGAGTTGGCCAGTTCTGAGCGTCATACAAGACTGCAAGACAATCACATTAGTGAGCCTTCATTGTTTGTTAATTTATTTTTATTTTTAAAGTTGTGTTTTTTTTTTTTTTTTATTTGATTTTTCTCAAACCATCCATCCGAGACATAGTCCCTCCAGCGTGTCCTGGGTCTTCCCTGGGGCCTCCTCCTGGTTGGACGTGCCCAGAACACCTCACCAGGGAGGCATCTAGGAGGCATCCTGATCAGATGCCCGAGCCACTTCATCTGACTCCTCTCGACGCGGAGGAGCAGCGGCTCTACTCTGAGCCCCTCCCGGATGACTGAGCTTCTCACCCTATCTTTAAGGGAGAGCCCAGACACCCTGCGGAGGAAACTCATTTCAGCCGCTTGTATTCGCGATCTCGTTCTTTCGGTCACTACCCATAGGTCATGACCATAGGTGAGGGTAGGAACATAGATCGACCGGTAAATTGAGAGCTTTGCCTTATGGCTCAGCTCCTTTTTCACCACGACAGACCGATGCAGAGCCCGCATCACTGCAGACGCCGCACCGATCCGCCTGTCGATCTCACGCTCCATTCTTCCCTCACTTGTGAACAAGACCCCGAGATACTTGAACTCCTCCACTTGAGGCAGGATCTCGCTCCCAACCCTGAGAGGGCACTCCACCCTTTTCCGGCTGAGGACCATGGTCTCGGATTTGGAGGTGCTGATTCCCATCCCAGCCGCTTCACACTCCGCTGCGAACCGATCCAGAGAGAGCTGAAGATCACGGCCTGATGAAGCAAACAGGACAACATCATCTGCAAAAAGCGGTGACCCAATCCTGAGTCCACCAAACCGGACCCCCTCAACACCCTGGCTGCGCCTAGAAATTCTGTCCATAAAAGTTATGAACAGAATCGGTGACAAAGGGCAGCCCTGGCGGAGTCCAACTCTCACTGGAAACGGGTTCGACTTACTGCCGGCAATGCGGACCAAGCTCTGGCAACGGTTGTACAGGGACCGAACAGCCCTTATCAGGGGGTCCGGTACTCCATACTTCCGAAGCACCCCCCACAGGATTCCCCGAGGGACACGGTCGAACGCCTTTTCCAAGTCCACAAAACACATGTAGACTGGTTGGGCGAACTCCCATGCACCCTCCAGGACTCTGCTAAGGGTGTAGAGCTGGTCCACTGTTCCGCGACCAGGACGAAAACCACACTGTTCCTCCTGAATCCGAGGTTCGACTATCCGACGGACCCTCCTCTCCAGAACCCCCGAATAGACTTTTCCAGGGAGGCTGAGGAGTGTGATCCCTCTGTAGTTGGAACACACCCTCCGGTCACCACCACCCCGGTCTGCCAATCCAGAAGCACTGTCCCTGATGTCCATGCGATGTTGTAGAGACGTGTCAACCAAGACAGCCCTACAACATCCAGAGCCTTGAGGAACTCCGGGCGTATCTCATCCACCCCCGGGGCCCTGCCACCAAGGAGTTTTTTGACCACCTCGGTGACCTCAGTCCCGGAGATGGGGGAGCCCACCTCCGAGTCCCCATGCTCTGCTTCCTCATTGGAAGGCATGTTATTGGGATTGAGGAGGTCTTCGAAGTACTCCCCCCACTGACCCACAACGTCCTGAGTCGAGGTCAGCAGCGCACCATCCCCACCATATACAGTGTTGACACTGCACTGCCTCCCCCTCCTGAGACGCCGGACGGTGGACCAGAATCTCCTCGAAGCCGTCCGAAAGTCGTTCTCCATGGCCTCCCCAAACTCCTCCCACGCCCGAGTTTTTGCCTCAGCAAACCACCGAAGCTGCATTCCGCTTGGCCTGCCGGTACCTATTAGCTGCCACCAGAGTCCCACAGGACAAAATGGACCGGTAGGACTCCTTCTTCAGCTTGACAGCATCCCTCACCGCCGGTGTCCACCAACGGGTTCGGGGATTGCCGCCACAACAGGCACCGACCACCTTACGGCCACAGCTCCGGTCAGCCACCTCAACAATAGAGGCACGGAACATGGCCCATTCAGACTCAATGTCCTCCACCTCCCTCGGGACGTGGTCGAAGTTCTGCCGGAGGTGGGAGTTGAAGCTACCTCTGACAGGGGGCTCTGCCAGACGTTCCCAGCACGTTTGGGCCCACCAGGCCTGACCGGCATCGTCCCCCACCATCGAAGCCAACTCACCACCAGGGGGTGATCAGTTGATAGCTCCGCCCCTCTCTTCACCCGAGTGTCCAAGACATGTGGCCGCAAATCCAACGACACGACCACAAAGTCGATCATCGAACTGAGGCCTAGGGTGTCCTGGTGCCAAGTGCACATATGAACACCCCTATGCTTGAACATGGTGTTTGTTATGGACAATCTGTGACAAGCACAGAAGTCCAATAACAAAACACCACTCGGGTTCAGATCGGGGGGGCCATTCCTCCCAATCACGCCCTTCCAGGTCTCACTGTCATTGCCCACGTGAGCATTGAAGTCTCTCAGCAGTATGAGGGAGTCCCCAGAAGGTTTGCCCTCTAGCACCCCCTCCAGGGACTCCAAAAAGGGTGGGTACTCTGAACTGCTGTTCGGTGCATACGCACAAACAACAGTTAGGACCCGTCCCCCCACCCAAAGGCAGAGGGAGGCTACCCTCTCGTCTACCGGGGTAAACCTCAATGTACAGGCTCCAAGTCGGGGGGCAATAAGTATGCCCACACCCGCTCTGTGCCTCTCACCGGGGGCAACTCCAGAGTGGTACAGAGTCCAGCCCCTCTCAAGGAGATTGGTTCCAGAGTCCAAGCTGTGCGTCGAGGTGAACCCGACTATATCTAGCCGGAACCTCTCAACCTCACGCACGAGCTCAGGCTCCTTCCCCTTCAGAGAGGTGGCATTCCACGTCCCAAGAGCCAGCTTCTGTAGCCGAGGATCGGACCGCCAAGGTCCCCGCCTTCGGCCACCACCCAACTCACACTGCACCCGACCTCCTTGGCCCCTCCCATAGGTGGTGAGCCCATGAGAAGGGGGACCCACGTTATCTCTTCGGGCTGTGCTCGGCCGAGCCCCATGGGTGCAAGCCCGGCCACCAGGCGCTCGCCATCAAGCCCCACCTCCAGGCCTGGCTCCAGAGGGGGGCCCCGGTGACCCGCGTCCGGGCGAGGTAAAACGCCATCCAAATTTTTTATTCGTCATAGGAGGTCTGTTGAACCGCACTTTGTCTCATCCCTCACCTAGGACCAGTTTGCCTTGGGTGGCCCTACCAGGGGCATAAAGCCCCGGACAACAAACGATTTCTCAAACGATTAAAAAAAAAAAAAAAAAAACTTTATTTTCCTCCCGGGCAACGCCGGGTATTTCAGCTATGTTAGCTAGTTGTAAATGGTCTACTGTTCTCCTCAATTTAATCTTTATGTTTTTTAGAATTGATATAATTCAATGTATTTTTGTATAGTGTTACTCCCTGAGCACAGGCTAGGAGTGCTTGCACATATTTCTGCCTGTAAAGCAGTGATGTAAATAGTTAAACCATAAGGTGATTTTCACAAGTCACTAAGAAAAAGAGATGCAGTTTTAAAAGCTAATCAGCAGCTCAAATTTGGGTATGTTAGACTAAGCCTGTAAGTACTTAAATCAATGAGGCATTTTTAACGCAAGCAGGCAGATCATTCCATAGCTTTGTTGCGCTGTAGCTAAAAATTCAACCTTCTACTGTTATCTTAATAATACTTGGAATAAATTGTAGACATCGACGGATTTGTTTGTAAGATGAACCCTATAAAATTGCAAAGTAAATCATGAAAGTTTTTCTGCTTGCATTTTTCTTTGTTTCTACGTTTTTTTATTATATTTATTCTAGGTTTCACACTTCACAAAGAAAATCTGGAAACACTAGAAGCTGTAGGCCATCTTGCTTCACTCCTTGGAGTTCTTCCTTCCGATTTTAGCTATGCTGGCATCAAAGATAAAAGAGCTATTACATATCAGACCATGGTAGTTAAGAAAGTTACGCCAGAGAGGTGTGTTCTGTTTGTTAATAGTACTTTTTAAATATATACAAGCTAAAAACCATAAATTATTTAAACTATTATTTTCTTTTGCTAGTTTAATTGAATTACTTTATAGATGTTACATATATTTAAAATATGTTCTTTAGTTAAACTGGTTTTATTTAATTTCTTTTATAGGTGTAGAGACTAAAGACTTTTTTTACATTCAAAGGTTAAAAGAACTTTCCCATACAGTACAGAAGAAAGGAATCTCTATATCTAATATCCATCCTACTTCTCAGCCACTACGACTTGGACATTTAGCAGGCAACCATTTTGATATTATAGTAAGAGATGTGAAAAAGAAAATGTTAGAGTATTCTAGAGAACTTAAAGATCTTGTTTGTGAAGCAGTAGAAAATGTTAAGGTAAGTTATTTTTATTAAATCAACCTTGAATATAAAGTTTTATTTGTGGGCTATTACAATCTCTTTTAACATACGTTTTGTTAAATGAGACATAAGACAATAAATAAGTCTGGGTGTATTTGTTTAAAAATATAAATTTGGCTACTTTTATTCATAGTCTTTTTTAAAAGTGAGATGCTAGTTTTACTGTTATAGTAATCTTTACTAGGGGGCTCTGCCCCCTGCTCGCTTCGCTCGCCAACCCCTGGTGTTGGGTAATTATAAATAGCGTGATGTATGTATGAGATATAGCATAGTGTGAAGGTGTAGATGACGCATAAAGGAAGCCAAGAATAAATTGCAAGGCACAGTGTAAAGATTTATCGGAAAATTTCTTTGTACACAACATTAGTAGTAAAGATGGTGTCTTGTTCTTGAATGAGTTTCTCTTGGCATGGATCATTTATAACCTTAACTTTAACGTCAGATGAACGTCGAACTCGTGAGAAGGCCACATAAAGTTGTCCATGTCCAAAAATGGGGTCAGAGAGGTAGATGCCAACCTTGTTCATGGTTTGGCCTTGTGATTTGTTGATGGTCATGGCAAATGCAGGTTTATTGGGGAACTGTCGCCGTTTAAGTGTAAAAGGTAATTCTAGGTCAGAACTTGTAAGGTCAATTGTAGGAATCAGAACAGTATTGTTAGCATGTGATCCTGTAAGAAGTTTTGCTTCAATAACATTGTGTGTCATGGTGTTGACGACTAAATGTACCATTGCATAAACCTTGTTTAGTGTTAAGGTTTCTTAATAGCATGATTATTGTTCCGATTGTAAGGTTAAGACTGTGTTGTGGTAATCCGGCTGGGTTAATAGTGTTCAAATATTGTAAGGGGAAATTAAGATGGTCATTGTTGTCCTCAGAGTCAACTTTGTCAGAGCTTAAAAAGAGCCGTGCCTCTACAGGAAGTAATGCAATGACTTGGTTATTTATGTGATCAACAGTAATATTTTCTGGACATAATATAGTCCGTTGTGTTAAAAGGGGTATTTGGTCTAATGAGATTGCTGTTCCAAATATCTCCATAACTAAGTCGTTGCAGATAAAGGCTTGAGGAATTGTAATAATATCTGGGTGAAGTCCATCTGTATTGGTGAGTGTCCCATCTCCCAGTTGTAATAACCTATTGTTATATTCTGGATCTGGACATCGCATGTTTTGTACCAACCGTATCTTTTGAAAGCAATGCCAATTGTCCGCGTAACATTTTTTCTTCCGCGGTTTTAGAAGCGCGTTGTAGGCACCGACGTTTATTGTTTTTTTTGATGCGGGTTTGTGTTTGTGGTCCCGTTACTCGAGCCGTCTCGTTCTGTACCCGTGATCGTGAATTCATGACTTGTTTGTTCTTTATCGTTAGTAATATGGATAAGTAATAAGGAGGATCTGTTAATATGCGGACTGTTCGTTTCTTCGTATTATTACCAATCAGGTGTCGCGCCTGTATATGTATTGTAGTACGGTCTCTTGTTGTTTATGTATGACGTCGTCCACGTATTTTAAGGTGGACTGAACAATAGCTGAGCGCATGGCATGTGGAGCAATAGCTAAGCACTGTCTAAAATCTCCTCCTAATAAAAGTACCTTTCCTCCAAAGGGAATATTATTATTCATCAACGCAATGCCAATTGTCCGCATATTTTAAGGTGGACTGAACAATAGCCGAGCGCATTGCATGTGGAGCAATAGGTAAGCACTGTCTAAAATCTCCTCCTAAGAAAAGTACCTTTCCTCCAAAGGGAATATTATTATTTATCAACGTTTGTAGAAGTTTATCAATGGTGTTGAGTAAGTGACTGGATGCCTTTGTACATTCATCTATAATTAATAGTTTTGCAAGACGGATTTCCGGTGCTTGGAGGGTTTCTTCGTATTATTACCCATCAGGTGTCGCGCCTGTATATGTATTGTAGTCCGGTCTCTTGTTGTCTATGTATGACGTCGTTTGTTGGCGTGCGTTTTCTTTGAGGGGCGCGTTGCCTCATTTTTTATTTCTGTTAGTGGAGGGGGGCTTTGTGTGTCGTGGGTGTCTTGTTGTCTATGTATGACGTCGTTTGTTGGTGTGCGTTTTCTTTGAGGGGCGCATTGCCTCATTTTTTATTTCTGTTAGTGGAGGGGGGGCTTTGTGTGTCGTGGGTGTCTTGTTGTCTATGTATGACGTCGTTTGTTGTCGTGCGTTTTCTTTGAGGGGTGCGTTGCCTCATTTTTTATTTCTGTTAGTGGAGGGGGGCTTTGTGTGTCGTGGGTGTGAATCCTCATTTTTGTGTGCGTACCGTTTCGTGTGCTATGTGGCGCTTGCGTCTGACTCCTTTGTTTTTGGTGTGCTAGGGGCGTTTTGCCTCATTTCTTATTTCTGTTAGTGGAGGGGTGCTTTGTGTGTCGTGGGTCTGAATCCTCTTTTTTGTGTGTGTCCTGTTTCGTGTGGTATGGCTTTCATGTGGCGCTTTGTTGCATGGGTCTGTTGCTATGGGCGTGGCGCATTATTTCTCATTTTCTGGTGCTTGGAGTGGGGCTTTGTGTGGCGCCTGCGCACTACGTCTTTTGCGTCCACGGCCCATGTCCCTGCGTCCATCCGGTTTACCATTCTCGTTTAGTAATATGGATATTATTGTGGGAGAAAAACCAAAAATGTTCTTTTTTTATTTAGTGTTTTGCTCTGAAACATTTTTGTGCATATAGTTTGCCAGATATTGAGGACTCATCTTTTGCAACTTTTTGCACTCTAATACCCTAAGTACCTAAAAAATTAATTGCCATGCTGTCCTCTTCCAGTAGGTGATAACTTTTTTTGCTTGTATTGTAGTTTTCAATAACCTTCCCACAAAATTGTCCCACTGTAAAAGCACTTGCAGAGATTTCCTGATATATCGAACATGAGGCTTTACAGCCAAAATGTTGTGTCTTTTCATTCTTTTCTTTTCAGTGTGGAAATAACCTTAACTTTTTCCTTTTGCAGATGCATTCTGACACAGCCCTACATTAACTTTAAATAAATATATATTTAAATACATATTTACTGTAAATGATTTCTGACACAGCCCTACATTAACTTTAAATAAATATATATTTAAATACATATTTACTGTAAATGATTGATTCACAGTTAATTTACACGAATATGAGTAACATTAATAATTTTTATAAAAATTAAGAACATGTTTCAATTAAAGTTCACACACATATCATAAAGATTAATATAAATGAAGTAATGTTAAATTGTTTGAACATTTGAGGGACCTAGTGCAATATATGGTATATGTATTGTTTGCTTTATATTTAATGCTAATCATATGTAATGAAAAATGTATATTTTAGTAGCAATAGAAATATTCCAACAAGGTTCAAATATAGCTCATTTAAAGTATAATAGAGCAAAGGTGGTTTGATATTATATAGCAAGAAATATGTTTCCAGTTGTTTTGCCTCTTCACTGTTCCAGTTCTCCTTGAATTAAAGTGAATAATGAATCCTTGAGGTGCATTCTGTAACAGTCTGTGAGGCTTCTGCTTAGTTTCTAAATTTTTCTAGGTGCCTGACATCTAGCAAAATTGCCTTTATGTTTATCTGCATTTGCATAATTTTGGCAATCAAGTATGACACAAAACAACTGTCATACATAAACTCTCAAAGTTATTAATTTAAAGAAATTAAGTATATTTATGCTCTGGAGAGGAGAGGAATGAAGGTCAGTAGGAACAAGACAGAATACATGTGTGTAAATGAGAAGGAGGTCAGTGGAATGGTGAGGATGCAAGGAGTAGAGTTTGCGAAGGCAGATGAGTTTAAATACTTAGGATCAACAGTACAGAGTAATGGGGATTGTGGAAGAGAGGTGAAAAAGAGAGTGCAGGCAGGGTGGAATGGGTGGAGAAGAGTGTCAGGAGTGATTTGTGACAGACGGGTATCAGCAAGAGTGAAAGGGAAGATCTACAGGACGGTAGTGAGACCAGCTATGATATATGGGTTGGAGACGGTGGCACTAACCAGAAAGCAGGAGACAGAGCTGGAGGTGGCAGTTTAAGATGCTAAGATTTGCATTGTGTGTGACGAGGATGGACAGGATTAGAAATGAGTACATTAGAGGGTCAGCTCAGGTTGGACGGTTGGGAGACAAAGTCAGACAGGCGAGATTGCGTTGGTTTGGTCATGTGCAGAGGAGAGATGTTGAGTATATTAGGAAAAGGATGTTAAGGATAGAGCTGTCAGGTAAGAGGAAAAGAGGAAGGCCTAAGAGGAGGTTTATGGATGTGGTGAGAGAGGACATCCAGGTGATGGGTGTAACAGAACAAGATGCAAAGGACTGGAAGATATGGAAAAAGATGATCTGCTGTGGCAACCCCTAACAGGAGCAGCCGAATAAAGAAGTATATTTATGTTCTTTTTGAATAAGAAAATATCAAAATTGTCCTCAGATAGCTTTGATTATTTTAGTTCTCTTTCTATAAATGTTAAGGTATACTCCATCCAAAAATTATAATTTTTTTTTTATCTTACTCAACATTGTTTGTAGTATGGCAGTGTATGGCAGAGAGAAACTTCTAATCTCATGTTTTTATGGAGAATAATTTATCATACAGCGAGTTTTAATGGAGGCACAGCTTGAACAACAACAAACTACAGTACAGTACAGTGGAACCTCGGGTCATGAACGTCTCGGACCACATACAAATCGGGTTACGACCAAAAAGTTCGGCAAACTTTTGGATCTGTTCACAACCACACACTCAGGTGACGAACAAGCCAGTTTCCTTTCCGGTTCGTACGCGCCGATGATTTCCGCACGTGTTCAGTCTCTCCCTGTGCATTCTCTATGCAGAGAGAGAGAGAGAGAGAGCGTATATATATTTACATACAGCTTGTACGGTCTGGAACAGATTAATTGTATTTACATACAATCCTATGGGGGGAAATTACTTCGGGTCACAACCAAATTGGGTTGCGACCAGAGTTTTGGAACAAATTATGGCCATGACCCAAGGTTCCACTGTATATGAAAATGTTGTGAAAAAAATCTCAGTTTGCTTGTGTCACATAATCCAAATGTTAAGTAATCTCACAGCGCCCATACACATATTATATATCAAGAATAAGTAAATAAGTATGTTTTGTAGCCAAAAATGACTACCTTGTTCATCTTACATTCCAAGATCACAAATATCTTAAATAATAAAATAAAAATCTTTAAATAAAAGCTTTCTTACAAAAATTTAGAATTAGTTTTCTTTAAGTCTACAGTAAGTCTTTTTTTAATTATCCTACTTGGAAGAAAATTCCCAAGTCAGAGTCAGTCAGTCATTGTCCAACCCCGCTATATCCTAACACAGGGTCATGGGGGTCTGCTGGAGCCAATCCCAGCCAACACATGGCACAAGGCAGGAACAAATCTCAGGCATGGCGCCAGCCCACTGCAGGACCCCAAGTCAGAGTGCAAATGTAAAAAAAAAAAAAAACAACATGAAAATTATTTCATTTTCACTTTGGAACACTCATTGTAGTTACTACCTTGGACCTTAGTTTAAACAGTAATACAGAAGAGCATAGATTTACATAGAATCTTGGTTGTTAATCTCTTTAATTTATCAAAGGCTATTTGAATCTGTTTGGTGCTTCATAGGAAGACAGTTGTTCTGCTGATGCAGTAAATGTGATCCTGGGGCTTAGCTGAGCTTGAAACCTACAGTATATCATTTTTAAACTTTCAGAAGCTTTCCAATGATGTCATGAGATAAACTGCAAAGTAAAACATCACAGTAATTAATCCATGATGATTTAAAGTAGTTCCTCTTCAGTCGAAGGAGACAGGAAAGAGTGCAATCTACATACCTAAATTAGGTAAAAGGAAAATGAAGATGTCAAGTTGTTCTATTTTCCCACCTGTAATGTGCTCACAATACCTAGAGTCACTAATCTCTGCCTTCTTATACACAATTGGAGATGCAAATGACTTACTGCTATTTATGTCAGAATTTTTTAAGGCTTGCTGAAATAGCACATTACATTTTACTAACAAGACAGCTTTAATTTTTAGTTTTAACAGAAGCAGAAAAATAATCTATGCAGGTATCCATTTCATTATATTTTGTAAATGAAGTACCTGGGTTGGCAATTCTGATTTGAGCTACTGTAAGCTTCCCATCTGTTAAACTGAATGAATTAAAAGCAGATGTTTCTATTTCACTGCATAACTGGATAATACGAAACTTTACAGCAACAAAGGTCCCAAAAAAAATTAACAAATATTATACCGAAGGTACTATTTCTCTTGTCCATAAACAATACAACTGCTCATCAGAAATCATTTTCAAAACCTATAATGTGATGACTGCTTAAAATGAGATATTTTTAACCGTAAGAAACTCAAAGATTCTAAGCTCAGATGAGCTAGTGTTTGCTGCATATAGAAAATTTACTGGTGGGCCAGTGCTTCAAATGTTTCCATTGTAGCCACTGATGCTACAAACACAAATGCGTGAGAGGCCATCTGGTTGTTAGATAGATTGAGCGAGAAGGGTTACACGTGGCCTCAGAGTTGCATTTTTTTTTTTCCAATAGACTCCGGCTACAATTTTATTTCAATGTTTCATCTCAAACTGGTTTAGATGTATACAATAAAATACAGTTTATTTTTGTATAGCCCAAAATCACACAGGAAGTGCTGCAATGGGCTTGACAGCCCCCCAGCCTCGACTCTCTAAGAAGACAAGGAAAAACTCCCAAAAAAAACCTAGTAGGGGAAAAATGGAAGAAACCTTTGTAAAGGTAGTTCAAAGAGAGACCCCTTTCCAGGTAGGTTGGGCGTGCAGTGGGTGTCAAAAGAAGGGGGTCAATACAATACAATACAATACACAGAACAGAACAAATCCTCAATAAAAAATAAAAAATTTTTTAGAAGTACGGAGCAGAATTTAACAGTAGATCATATCACATAATAAGATTTGGATAATTTTAGACTCCTGGAGACCTCATCCATCAAGCTGCCTCCCCCATTTGGCCATACCACAGCTGAAACAGTGTTGAGCCAGCCAATCTGATGAAAGGACCCCTCTTTCTCACAATTCCTGCGATTCTCCATCAGGGATGACTTTACCTTAGGCAGGCAAAACAACTTGGCAGGTGGGCCATGGCACCAAGTGCCATATTTGAAACAGAATAGGTGAGGGTTAGTATCCAATTCTAACTATCATGTTACTTATGTTTTAGTGCTAAAGACTAACAACAGAGATGCAATATGTACAGTTAATCAGCAGCTCTAGTCAGGATATGCTAAACTGAAGTAGTGAGTCTTCAGCCGGGATTTAAAAGCTGAGACCAAAGGGGCATCTCTTATAGTAGAAGGCAGACCATTCCACAGTTTAGGGGCCCTGTAATTAAAAGCTCGACCTCCCATTGTAATTATATTAATCCTTGGAACCATAAGCAGACTAGCATCTTGAGATCTTAATGTACGCTTTGGTTTGTAATTCATGATAAGTTCAGACAAGTAAGCCGGACCTCGGCCATTTAATGCTTTATATGTTAAAAGAAGGATTTTGAAATCTGCCCTAAACTTAACCAGGAGCCAGTGTAAGGATTTAAGAACTGGAGTTATGTGTTCGTATTTTCTTGTTCTTGTAATAATTCTTACAGCCGCATTTTGCATTAACTGGAGGCTGTATAAAGAACAGTTTGAACATCCAGTGAACACTGCATTGCAGTAGTCAATCCTACTAGAGATAAATGCATGAATTAATTTCTCAGAATCCTGTTTATTTAGAAAGCGTCTTAATTTCCTAACATTTTTAAGATGGAAGAAACATGTTTTGGACAACTTTGTAATATGCACTTTAAATGACATGCTAGAGTAAAAGATAACTCCTAGATTGCGGGCTGATTCAGCAAAATTAATTGGGATTCCAACTGAGTTAAATGATGACAAAATATTGTTATGATCAACGTCATTCCCTCCAACTATTAACATCTTTGTTTTATCTGTATTTAAAGAAAAGTAGTTCTCATTCATCCACTCCTTTAATTCGCTAACACAACTAATTAAAGACAACATCGGAGAAACTTCATCTGATTTAAATGAAAGGTATAACTGGGTGTCATCTGCATATGAGTGAAAATTAACATTATGTTTCTTAATGATAGATCCCAGTGGAAGCATGTAAAGTGAAAACAGTAAAGGTCCCAGTACTGAGCCCTGCGGGACACCATATTGAACTTCTGTGTATAATGATGGAGTACTGTCAGCACATTTCTGTACATATTAGAATCGATTTGATAAATAAGAACTAAACCAAGTGAGCA
>NC_041394.2:200295413-200365413 GCF_900747795.2 Erpetoichthys calabaricus
CCAAAATCCCGTAGGTCGAACACCCTCGATCCCTGGCTGGGAGGGAGGGGGGTGGGGGGAATCATGCAGCTTGTATCCTGGCAGGCTGTGCTCTTGTGTCATCTCTCATCTCTCGTTCACATTTCTTTGGAATTACGACTGCATCCGAAACAAGGTAAGCCCATTGAATATAAAGGAGATGGAGGGAAAGTTAACAAAAAAACACTCACAGTTTTCTTGAAAGAAATAGACCTGAGTATATAGCAGCAGGTGGTAACTGTTTTCCAGTACTTGGTGTGTACGGTATATGCTCCGTCGTCCCGTGTTTCAGAGCCGTTAGTAAAGTGTAACGAGAAAGATAAGACCGACAAGACCGTTTGAGTGCTGTACGTCTCTTTTGCCGGCTGCGCGTGCTGTCACCTTGTTTGCCTGACACAACTGTCCGTTATTCATTCAGAGCGAACAACTTTTACATGTAATTCATATTAAGTTTAACCACGCTGCTGTGTATTTCTTGATATTTATCTGGTATCTTTTGCTTTACAGCAAACCTTGTAAAACAGGTGTCAGCATACGAAATTATCACACCCATCCGAGTGAATGATTTTGGGGAAACCTTCCCACCCATGCAGCACTTCAAGAGGAGGAAGAGGAGTTTGAGTTCCGATCTTTGGGGAACGAGGACTCATTACAAAATCGACGCATTTGGACAACATTTCCATTTGAACCTGACGGCGGACTCCGGCTTTATCGCACCGTCCTACAGTGTTGTGCATTTGGGAGCGGAATCAAGCAAGAGGTCGGATTTGTATAAGGAAATGTCTGACGACATAAGGCATTGCTTCTTCAAAGGACACGTGAATGATAAGAGAGAATATACAGCCGTTTTCAGCGTCTGCACTGGCCTTGTAAGTATGAACCCGCGCCTGTTGTTTGCTGTCATGATTAATTACTGTTTTGTTTCAGATTGTTAAAAAAAAGTTGTAATATGTTGAACTCCTTGTGGTTGCAATAAGTACACGTGTCTAAGTGTGAACTCGCAGTTTCCATCGCAACCGCGTGCGGTCACACGGATAGATTATTTCTGCGTATCTGTATTTGCTCGCTAATTAAATCTGGAAGCGTGTCAAACAGATCTAACGGAGTTTCTGCAACATATAGAAACTGTCTTCAATTTAAGGCCAGACATAGCTACTGTATTTTCCAAAGTATGCCTGTGAACATTAACGCCAGGTTATAGTATCAAACCACGTTTAGCGTGAATGTGTAACTCGATCTGCCTTAAGTTTTTGTAGCGTCTTTAACGGTGAGCACTTAATGCCTGTTAAATGAACAATACAATTTTTATTAAGAAGAAGTGCGTAGCGTTTATCTGTTTCCTCGTGTCTTCAGAGAAACGATTTGGAAACCCGGCTGGTACCAAGCTTTGAAGCTTTGGAGTTCTCTTGTATACTTCAGTTTACTCTTAACTCCCAAACGATGTGCTGGTTAATTTAATTATATGATCTACTGGTCCATTGTGGTTATATTTACCAGGTTGAATATCTGTGGTGACTGATGCTGTTCAAGCGGTCCAGAAACCGGATGGATAGTTAGGGATTCCTAGCCACAGAGGGGCCAGTCACGTCAGATATTTTATATGTTCAATTTCATAAAAAGCGCTATTACATGGAAGAGATAAAAAAAACAATATGGAAGTTTGTATCTATATTTGCTTAATATGTTTCAGTTTTCACAACTTCTTCTCTATACTTCTCTTGAATACTTAAAGGGTCACTTTAAATTGAAGCTTCCATTGCTGTGATATGCCAGTCTGTGCACTGCACAATCACCTGGATGATGTTAAGCAAGCTGGGGCATGGCATACAAATGTCACTGTTCAAAATTGCCTACCATCTTTACTTCAAATAACTATTTTGATTTTTTTCCCCTTTGTTTTATACTACCCCCAAATGTGGGATGCAGTCTTTACCTGGCAACCTTGAAATCCATCCATCCATTGCACTCTTCCACTTTTTTGTCCACATATTGTCACTATGATGCTGTGAAACTCAGTGACAAAGGGTGCAGAGCATCAGTCACTCATGACTGAGATGACAGTTCATCCAAAGAAAACAGGAACCATGCGCCCATCCATCAATTTTATAAATAGAAGGTCCCAAGTAGCCAGTTCCCTTACTGGCAATATTGGAAGGAGCCTGGGGGGTACCCACACACTCACTGCTGTACTCACACATTTAAGGCTCCATAAGATAACATACACATGCAAGAAAGAATTTCTTTATGCTCTGTACATGTCACTATACTACAACAACAACAGCAACATTTATTTATATAGCACATTTTCATACAAACAGTGTGCTCAAAGTGCTTTACAAGATAAAATAAAAAGGAAGTTAATATAAGACATACACGAACAAGATTAGGCAATAATATTATACAGTATGTAACAAAGAAAAAGGTAAAGTTGGATGGCCAGGAGGACAGAAAAAAACAAAAACCAAAAGAAAAAAACCCAAACAAAATCTGCAAAGGGTCCAAGGCCAAAATACTGCCCATTCCCCACTGGGCATTTTACTTAACATAGATATTCTAAATCAGACCTCATGGTTTACAGGCTTCACATGGAACTACTGCTACTGCTACTATTCTTGCTACTAACATAACATGTAATAACATAGCATTTTCAAAGCTACTTAATCCAATCCAGGGTAGTGGTGGGCTTTGTACCTGTGATGACAGCACTGGGTGGAAAGCAAGGACCAACCCTGGATAGGAGTCCAGTTTATCATGGGGCATATTCAAAAACATGCTTTCTCCCACACTCATGCTTGGCCAATGAGCCATTTTTGAATAACTGATTTGCCTAAAATGACTTAAGCTACATGATTCTGAATACCTCAAAAAAGTGTGAAGTGTAAAAAATGCTTCAGTGAAGATGATTAAAAATTTTAAAACTCATAAATGAGTAAAATCCCACCATCCATCTTCTGAATCTGAAGTTGAAGGGAGCCAGACCCAGTCTTTGCAGTACATGGTGAAAATCAGGAACTCACCGCTAACACAGCGCCACCAGGGTACATGCAAGCAACACAGTCACACATATGTATACTAGAGGAATACAGAATTGCCAGTTTACATTAAATACGCATCTTTACGGTGTGGGAGGAGTCAGAATTCTATCAATTCATTTTTTGCACTTGATTACATTAATTCAGAGTCATAGGGAACTCGAAACAATCCCAGGAGCATTGGGTGCATGGTGTTTGAACGCTTTCTCAAAATGGATATGCTTACTTAAAATGGACAAGTTTAGAAATGACAATTAACCTCACCTGCACCTACTTTGGGATGTGAGAGGAAATCGGAATACCTGCAGAAAAACACATACAGATGTAAGGACAAAATTCAGATTCCACAGACAGAGCAATAAAGTCAGGATTTGAACCCAGTTCTGTGGAGTTATGCAAACCTCCACTTAACACCACAACACCATGACCCTGTGCTATATATAAAATTGTTTGGGTTCAAAATATAAATGCATTACTTTAACAGCAACTATCTAACATTAAGCTTAAGGGCGATTACTAAAACATTTTGCTTTGACCAGTATTTTAGCTCCATATGCACCAACCAGTTCATTATCTATATTAATTTTTATGCATAGCATAATTTCTTTGCTCTTTACCTCAGACCTTCTGAAAACCCACTTAATACAGTTGAGGGTTGTGGGAGCCTTTCCCAGCACTACTAGGCATGAGGCAGACCAGAACACTGGAAATTGCAGGGCCCATCAACACACTCTCCCACAATTTAGAATCACCAGTTAAGTTAACCAGAACATCTTTAGAAATGTAAGGAGCAAACCAAATTATCCCAAAGAAAACCTGCAAAGATTCAAGGAAAATCTGCAAACTACCCAGACAACCAGGCCATGATTCAACTGAATCTATTAGGCAGCAGAGCATATCATTACGCCACCATGCCTCCCTTTGCTTAGAATATATTACTGAAGTTAGCTTCGTTAATTTATTATTAGAGTTCCTGCTTTAGAGAGGCATATTGTAAATGCCTAAGGGGAACGTACATGGTGCCTATTTATACAAATACTACTGAGAGGGTAATAAGTAGTAACTGCTAACCTACAGTTTTTCTTACCACCTCCTTTGCTCTGTCAACAAACATTCATGTGTAATCAGTAACTTACCAAAAGCAAGAATGTGAGTGAGTGTGTATGTGCGTACGTGTGTGACTTTCTCACACCCGCTGTAGCTAATAAATATGTGGAATAATTACTTTAATAGAGCCTTGCAAGCAGATGTGTAATTATAAAACAGTCGGTTTGACGAACCTTACTTTTGTAAGACATGGAAAGAAGATGGAAGTTGAGAGAAAAAAAAAATTATCACATGCAGGCTTGCCCAGTATTTGCCTTAACCCATTTGGTTTGATGGTGCAGGAGTGGTTGGCGGTGGGGGTGGGGAGGGGATCACTCTCCTGCTATTTTTTGTATGGGAACATCCTCTTCTTTCCCAAGACTAAAATATCCTTCCTTCTCTGGAGAAGGCATAAACCACGAATGCAATCTGTGTTTTTTTTTTGTTATGTTAAAACTATCTACAATTAGTTTTGGCAGCACATTCCATCAGTATATCTGTCTCAGTACAGAAGTATTTTTGAAAGTTTTATTTTGATCCTGCTGTTCTTTAGCTTTACCCATTAATTCTCGCAGTGACTCTCCCACCTGGAAAAGAATGAAATAGTTTACATTATGTTTAATATACTTTGAGATAATTAAAACGCCTCTCTCTCTCTCTGTCTCCCTCTGCCTCACACTTGGAACAGTGTGATAGGCTTAACTATGACAGCAGTGTACTCTTAGGCAGGACTTAGCAGTCTGCTCTTGTTGCATCCAACTGATTTTCCTCTTTTGACAGCCTTCAATTAGACTTTACGTTTATATGGTACCATCAGGTATTTAGAGACCTTATGCTGTTATTGCAGAAGAAAGTTTATATTTGAGAAAAAACACATTGACCATTGTGAATAGACCAAGCAAGTTCCAGGATTCAAATAAATGGATGTTTCATCATAATACCTCACAACTGAAGCACAAAAAACAAAGTTATCTCTTCTCCAATTCACCTCTCCTCTCTCCATTGCACTGCCCTCCTCCAGTTGAGTGTTACTCGTCTTCCTTCCAGCTCCGACTTGAATGGACAGGGTGGCATGGTCCCTTTTATTGAGGACCTGGGAGTACGTCCGATGCCAGGGCTGTTGCCCGTTGGAAGTACTTCCGGGTCACACTGAAGTCCTACATAACAGAGAGTACATCTCCCTGCAGTGCCTTCTTGCGGCACCCACGATTCACAGCAGGGCTGTGCTATTGGACTAGAATTACCTGCATACCCTGCTGGTTCCTGATTGGGCAGAGATATTGAGGGCCACTGCCATCTAAGGTGTCTGGTCGGACACCTGTCCATTTGTCTGGGACTTCCTGCCTGGGTAAGGAAATATCTCTTCTGGCTGGGATGTCCGTCCATTCATTAGGGAAGCCTTGTCTGGGTGCACTATCCTTACCTCTCTCGGCTGGGATGTCTTTCTGTCCACTTGGGGCCATCTGTCTGTCTAAGATACCTTTTCTATTCTTTGTCAGGATGTCCGTCCATCCTGTGTGCCACCTACACCATCCATTTGTCCACCCATTTCCAAATATAGTGATTCCAGCAGTACTGGCACAAGGCCAGAAACAAACCCTGGACTTCATGCTGGTCCAATATAGGGCACACTCACACAAATGTCATTTTCAAGCATATTGGGCTAATTTAATATTACCAGTTTAATCTAACCATCTCATCATCGAGATACAAGAGCAAATCAGAGTATGAGAGGTAAGAACAAAATCCCATGCAGCAAGCTGACTGGAAATCAGACCCCTGTTCCCTCAAGCTGTGATTCTGCCATACCGCCACTTTGTGATAGTAAATTGATGTTGGTGAATAAAAAAATGTAGTGTTTTACACTGATCCCTGTTACAGTCATGTTTGTATTGTAATACTGACTTCAGACTCCCTCCTTGTTCTTTTTTAAAGTAACTAATAGGTTGCTGTAATTTATTTTTCAAAAACAGTTCTCTGGTAACAATATTCTCAAGCTATCTTACACCAATTCATAGTTGTTGGGGCCAGAGCCTATCCTGGCAGCATTGAGTCCAAAACAGGAGCTAAGCCTGGAGTAGGGATCTAGTTTATGTAGGGATTACGAATGCATTCACACTCACTCCGGGCCAATTTAGACTCTCTGACATGTCTGTGTTTGGCAATACGAGAATAAATTGTTTAAATATTTCAAAGTCTTTGAAGACGGTCACAATAGGAATACCTAATTAAGCACCTTCTTTCTCAGTGTCTTTCACAAAGTCTGGCTACATGTGAAATTTAGACAGTTTCATGCTGCAGTTTACCTCCCATATCCCATAGGCATGCATTTTAGAGTTGGCCTGATATGAGCCAGTGCTTTTAAAAATTAAAATTCATGAATTATACTGGTGCCAACATTTTGCCCAATGTACTTTGTATATACGCGCCAGATCGAATGTTATTTACTTATTTACATTTATTTATTCTGTGGCGGGTTGGCACCCTGCCCGGGATTGGTTCCTGCCTTGTGCCCTGTGTTGGCTGGGATTGGCTCCAGCAGACCCCCGTGACCCTGTGTTCGGATTCAGCGGGTTGGATAATGGATGGATGGACATTTATTTATTTACTTACTTCCTACAGCGTAAAGTCACAAGTAGACTGCAGAGCTTCCCATGTACATATACAAAGCACAGCGATGGCAAAAGTGCGACGTGCATTCTTGCTCCAATGTAGAACCGTCATCATGATCTGAGTTCACCTCTGTTATAGCGCCTCCTTATGTGAAAACAACAGTGTCAGATGGGAAGGTAGGAGGGATCATGAACGTGACTAAGAGAATAAAACTGAATTAAAAAAAAAACAAAGCTAACCTTTACAGGTATCATAAATTTACATGAGCTATTACAGACTGAAATCAAATGTATGTTTTTATTCTAAGATAGTAAGAATAACAGCAGCTCACTTCTCAAAGCAGACTCATCTGAGGTCGAACCTCGAAGTTTTGATTACCAGCGAACAGCTGATACCGTTGCACCACCGAAGTGGTCGTATCAAAGGGGTGTAAATGTTGCACCCTAACGCGGGTTCTTTTTCTGCAGTTATAGTCTTGAATAGAAGCACACTTGTTCTGTTATATTTGTACCTTTTGTGAAAGTGTTTTATTTATTTAGACTTCAGGCTTCACACATTATACACTTCATGTCTACATTTTGTCAATTATTACTAAAACATGAAAAATGTTTCTGTTTTAACGATGTGTTTACATAAACATGAAATGCACGTGTTCCAAATAACCATATAGTATTTATAAAAGGTGTCATTTTATTTGACTTCTCACTGTATACAACTCTAAGCAATTGACACGCAGGTAAACAGACTTGAGCTGAGAAAACTGTGCGGCGGTGAGGGGGATGTGATAGTAGGCTGTTCGCTGCTTATCGACACATTTACAGGACAAAAGACGCTGATGGAGAGGTGCGAAGCGATTTAAGGTGGGACGGATCTACGAGTTTTTTTGTAGGCTTTGGTAATTCTAGTGTTATAGAAAGAAATGTAAAGGGGTTTCATGTGTGATCTGTTTTTTCAATTGTATTTTACAATGTCATGTTGCATGATTATTCTGAGAGGACTGCAATACATTCTTATGTCAGATGAGTGATTGAGTCTGATCAAATTAGGCTACATAGAGCTACAACTGCAGAAAAATAATGAAAATAATTTTAAAACTCTGAATTAAGGTGGTTTCATTTTGGGGATGACACAGCAGAACACTGGTTATTGTTATGTCATAGGTCCTGGTGATTCTTAGCTTGTCCTTGTAAAAGATTACATGTTCTCCTTATGCATCTGTTTTCTCTGAACACTGTTTCTCTGATGTCATTGGAAGATGTTTATTTTGGCTTAATTGTCATCTAGAAGTTAGCTCCAAGTGAATGAATATACCATGTAATAGGTTGGATCTTGCCATCTTTAGTGACAAGCTCTGGCAACCAGTAACAGAGAGAAAAAGTGAGTTCAGGAAATGTGTAGATGCTATAATGTAAGGAGGCGGAGGAACACAGTGAATGGTGTTACCTGCTCACAGTGCTTGAATGCAGGTTTCATTCTTGGAGATAAAGAGGAAAAGAGGATATGGAAAATGGATGATAACATAGCATAATAATCTCTAACCTACTTAATCCAGTTCAGGGTGACAGGGACCTCACATACATTAACACTCATACTAGACACCTCTTTGGGGAAGAAAACCAGAGGATATGGAGAAAACCTCATTCATACATGTGGAGAACATGCAAACTGGAGCATGACGGGGACAGACAGTGGTTCAAACCCTATAGCAGCTGTGCTACAATGCAACGCTGTTGAGTGAAAATAAAAAAAAAAACAAAACTGTAGAAAGTCAAGTATGACATCTGTCATACCAGTGATACTTACTTGCATGTCTTAAATAATCAGCATGCAACATGTTGCCACTTGTCACAACCTTACCTTGATAATACAATAGCATATGTGATGTGGCTGTGCTGCAGCCACAACCACAAATAACCAAGGAAAGGTGTTTATTTTAACAAAAAATCACAAGTAAGTTATTATATTAACATTAAATATTCAGGTGGATAATTGGTAAGGAAACTGGCAAGGTGGTACATTGATCAGCACTACTATTACACAACTCCACAATTCTTAGTTCATCGTGGTCCCAGAAGGTGGACTGTGCATGTTCTCCTCATGGTTTATAAGCTGTTTCTTTTAGTATACTGGTTTACACCAACCAAAATGTGAAGGTTAGGTTAATTGGCAACTCTAAATTGACCTGGCATGTGTGTTTTCACTTGACTAGTGTCCCATCCAGGGCTGGTTCATGCCTTGCATTAAGTGCTACTTTGCACGATGTCTAATTGGAGAGAATGTCGCAAATGACGACTACTGTTGCTGATCTGGTCGCCTGGGGATGTCAGATTACACATCAAGAAATTGCAGGGTAAGGCAAATTACATGACATTTTGATGACTTTCCAGAACAGTTTCACATTTCCAGAATATCGCAGACTATCCCCTTTTTCTGACAGCCAGTAGTGTGCTGACTGATAAAGTCGGTACTGTACAAATGCTTTCCAGGTATGACGAGTTCAGCTGTAATCTGTGTCTCTTTTTCTACAGTTGTGACAAATACAACACAAGACATCAGACAATTGGGTCTTTTCTGCTTGTGAACAATGGCGTTCCTTATTCCTTGTAGCTGCATTATATGATTGCTTATTGGTTCACAACTCTTGCACACACAGAGCCTACCCATATGACAAAAAACAAATTCAAACCTTTTTATTTTGTCAAGGCAAGTCACAGACTGGTTAGTATGTCACACTACATGACCATGGAAGCATCATGGGAGCACATTGATCATTGGAGAACAGTGTGACTGACACCAATTCTCTAAGGTTATGTAAATAAGTTCAGCAACTAAAAGTTGCTGGAAAAGTCATTTAATTTGACAGGGCCTTTAGAAGAAGTGGGTATGGAATATGACTGGATATTAAGTAAGAATTTTAAATAATCTTTTCAAGATTATTGTCTGTTGTGTAAAAACATGTTAATGAAAGACATTTGATGACATAATTAAATATTAACTGCATAACACAATTAAAATAATTCAGGAATAAAGTGCACTTAATGTTCTTTTGGAATTTTTTGCTATCAGAGCAGCTGTAAATCTGGCCTGAGAGGCTTACTAAAAATGTATGAATGAATAAGTTGCAGGCATAGAGCAACCTTGATATGACATATATGCTATCACTAATTGCTTGATTGTGAGCAAACCAAAATAGGACTAATCAAAGATTTATGCCTACAGTAGATGTGTAATATACAAGGAAGTATTTTCAGTGTTATCAAAGAGCTATTTTCTAATAACAAACTGTTTCTGTTTGCTGGTTCTTGAAAAAAACAGTTTCTTATTCACTTGGTGAAAAGACCTGAAATTTACTTTAGGGGTGGCTTAGTGAGCACTTTAGATAACGTTGCCATCTCACAATGTTTGGGTCCATTTTGATCGCCTGATTCTGTATGAAGTTTGTATACTCTCCCTGTTTTTATGTAGTTTTTGTCAGGGGACTCTGGTCCTTTCCGCCAGTCCAAAGATGAGCTTTCAGTTTAATTTCTAACTCTGAATTGCAGTGAATGTGAATGTGGGTGTGTGCATGAGCATGTCAGGCACTGAACTGTAGTGCCGTTTAGGCCTTGTTCTGTCCTTTATCATTGCTTCCGGAATAGTGCTATAATACCCCATGGCCAGGAAAAAGTAGATTTGAAAATGGGTGTGTGAATGAATTTAACCTAAATGAATTTCATTGTCCATTTTTTCATATACTTGGGTTTTACTAGGAATAGTGAGGGACAGAGCAGAGACATATCTGGAAGCATTAGCACCTTCATTACTTAACTTCACCTTGATTTTCATTTGGGGTGCCTTTTGTTGAAAGTTTGAATGTTTACTCTGTGCTTTCTTGGATTTCCACTGGAAATCCTGTCTTTCACCTCTGTCCTAAAACATGTTAGTTTGTTGATCAGTGATTCACAACTGCCGCAATAAAGAAGTATTGTTAGGAGATTGGTGTTTTGGACTGGAATGCTGCCATTCTTATAGCTGGGATGGTCTCCAGTTCACTGCTACCTTGTACTTGACAAATACTGTATGTTTCAAAATCAAGCTTTACCACTCCTCTAGTTTAAGAAGTTTGCTAAGTGTTAGGCAGTGTCTTTGTTGCTTATTTACCATAATGATGCAATGTAGCCTCACCAAAATTAAAACCTGTATATGACAAGAAAAACACATGGATCTTTAAACAAACTGGCATCAGTTAGTGCATTTTGTTGGTGCAGTGATTAGTGCTGCTGCCTCACAGATTCAGCATTTTTTTTAATTCTCCAGGTGTTTCCAAGGGTTTTCCTTTGTGTTAGATTAACTGGAAACTGTAACCGCCACCTTTGTGATTGCGTTATTTGATGGACTGGCACTCTGTCAAGGGCTGTTTTATCCCTTGCTCGTAGTATTAATGGGATAGGTTCATCTCCCTCCCAAAATCTTAGAGTAGATTAAATGGGCTAGAGAATATTATATTATTTACTGTATATGGTGCGTTTAGGTTGTAAAGGTATTAATGAGATTTGGTACCATCTGTAGTGTAGCATTCAGTCTGTTGAATTAGTTCTATAAGATGAAGCAATGAGTCTGTGCTGCAGTTGTTAGCACTTCAAAATAATTGAATTTGACAGCATTAACTATAGATTGAATCATAGTTTTGTGCCTTTCAATAATATAGTAATATTGTGCCTTTCCTGATCTATCTATCTATCTATCTATCTATCTATCTATCTATCTATCTATCTATCTATCTATCTATCTATCTATCTATCTATCTATCTATCTATCTATCTATCTATCTATCTATCTATCTATGTTGTTAGACACTCCTTATCTATTTATCTTCCACATTTTTAGATGCATTTAAAATAATAATTTTGTCTCCTTCTCCATTTAAATAATTTAAAATTTGTAGACCTTTTAATTTTCATAAAAAAATTGAGCAAATGCACTTAAAGTGAATAGAGTTAACTAGAAATTTTCTTCGACTTCTCACTACATAACTCCCACCTCCACCTGACCTAAGACAAATAAACTGTTTATCCAGAGATAAAAAGCTCCACCCTGCAGAGCTACACAAACAAAGAGTGACTGGTGAACAGGTGTGGTCCAAGTTTAGATAATCTCTTATCCATTAAGAACAAAAGCACTCCTCTCATCTTCTCCTGCTCTAGTCTTCCTTCCTCCCCTAAAGCTTTGTCATTGCTACTTTTTGTCAGAGTATACTTGTGAATTGTTGTCAATGTTTGCTTATAAATCCTCAAGAAGAGTGAAAAGCAGATGTCCTTTTTGGGTCAGGTCAGGGGATAATAGTTTGGCCTAGGATTCCATGATTAGGGAGCTGTAGTAATTACCAAAGTTGACTTAAATGAGCCACAGACACCAAGACTGGAAAGAAATATGAGAAATGTGTTACACTGTGATGCCTAACTTTTTCAGTAAATATCAGAGGTAAATTTTAGTGTAGCAGACATTTTCAGTATTTTGACAAACGTTATATACCTTGATCAAGCAATTGAATAAAATAGAAAGATTTTTTGTGTTTTGTTTTCATTTTATGAGAATAAAATAATGCAGATAAATGTTATTGTATATAATGAAATCACATTTTTGAGACATACTGTATGTTATCTGACAAAGTGTGCTATAAAGATAGACAACCAGGACAGCCTCTAAAATCCAAGATTAGTCCTATCGAATTTGCAGGGGTGTACACCCTCTCCAGCACAGTAGTAGTTTGGTGTTAATAAGAGTACATGTGATGCCATGTTGGTAGTTCATAATTGAGGATAGATAGACCAGGGAGAGTGAGTTGACAAGCCAGAATTGGCAAAACAGTGAGAATCAAAGTGTGCAAAAACAGTGCATTTAAGAAATAAAGAAATCTTCTTTAAAAATGTGCCATTACAAACCAATCATTGCCTTTGGATGTAAATAAATAAATAATCCAACAAATAAATTTGTTAAAGTTCCACCAGAAGGTAATCTTCTTGTTACTGTGAATCCACTTTTTGTGTAGCCTGCCGCAGCAATGATCTGTCACTTCAGTTAGTCACCAAAGAGCCAAACTGCCACCTGCATCAGTCACATCAGCTACCCACCATGGCACCTTACCCTTACTTGGATGCCACCACACTTTGGATCTTCTTGTCTCTTCTTGTCGCCGGAACAACCACACCAGCCCCCTTTTCAGTTGCTGCATGTCCTGCCCTTACCAACAATTACCTCCTCAACTGTCCTCTTCCCGAAAGATTGCTCTCTCATTTTCTCTTTTCTTCTTCTTCACCTTTCAACATACTAGTCTCCTTTTTAATTATGTAGAAACCCCAGCTGCTGCTAATTAATTACCCACACCTCTCCTTGGTATTTAATCCGGCATGGGTAATCTTGTGCTCTCACAGGTGCACCTCCTGTGGTTAAGCTATTGGGCCATGCTTAAAACCACTAAAACCATTACATAAACTACATAAAACACCCTGCAGCATGACTTAACTCAAGACAATGGTACATAAAACTGTACATCTCTAAAAACTGTATTCTGCAGAGTGGTTGAGTGTACTGATGAGGTTTTATACTCAGGGTGAGCAGAACATTAGGGTTTACATGACATAGTTTTGTTAGTCATCCCTACCACAGTGGGATGATTTGACAAGTGGCAGTGAATGCAACTCACAGGCATCTTTATGGTGCATGTCCAGAAACTTTGAAATGACAGAAATGTTCCATCTATCTAGTATAATTTCAACAATGCAGGTGATTGTATGTGAGGGACTACACCAGAAGTTTACCCGAGTGTTTGTGGTTACCATCCAATATAGACATTTATTTGTTAATCTGCACCAAAAGTACAGTTAGTTTGGTTAATACTTGCTTATTTAATTTAGTGTTATAATTTAACAAGTACCTCAAATGGCTGGGTGGCAGGTGGCAGCAGCTTTGAATGGAATTGGAATTAGGAGATGTTGCTAAGAAACCATTTCAAGCCAAGTGTCAGAACCAAAACTATTAATTCTTGAGCAAACAGTGCAAGGACATATTTCCAGAATCATAGTGAGGAAATGGTGCATTAAAGTACAACAGCCAAAAATTAAAAAGGAACATGTAAACAGAGCCATATTGTAAATCATAGTCAAAAAGCAGGGCAAAAATACTCATAACCAGGAAATTCAAAAACTCCAAAATGAACGCAAAAGTCTTTCAGGAGAATCTAATGTTTGACAACCAGGAAGTGCACTATGCTAACCTTTATACCTTTTACGCAGTGACATTACATGCTGGACACTTCCAGTTGACCTTACCTAGCAATGGCATAGCAACTGCGAACAAAAAAGCCTTTAAGATGGCACAGCCCATTGAAAAACAGCATGACATTGCAAGAGATCATTATACATTTTCATCATTGTAGTGTATTGAATACAAAAACACTGCATGCTTGTCTGTCCTCTAAAACCCCCCAAAAAAAGTGTCAATAATCTGTTGAGGCCAAGCAGAAAATATAAAAAGTCTAAACAAAGGCCCGATAATAATAGCGGTGTGTTTTGGGAATGTAAATCTGTTGGTCTTTCTGCCTTACAAGATGTTACTGTAGATACTATCAGATAGTCCCCTTGAATTTTAACTAAAATACCATGAAAAATGTGTCACCTGTAGAGAGTCCAAATGCGAACATTTAAAACAACATTAATGTAATGAGTAACTTAACACAATACTTATTTTATTGATTTAAAAATACCTGTGTTTCTTAAAAAAAACAGATGTTCACTACAGTGTTACTATGGAAGCTTATAAAAAAATACTGCGTTATTTCACAGAAGTATTATCTTTTTAAGATGTTCCATGCTACTCTCTGTGTAGCATCATGCACACTTGTGTGCTCCGGCTATTTGGTGACAGCTAGTGAGGAAGATGTAAAGCACTTGCATAGCTTGCAATCAAGTAAAGAAAATGAATAAAAGTGATAGGTATATATTTAATCTTGTATGTGCTGAGGGATAAATTAAATCCACACAGTTTAGGGTCACAGTGATTATTGCAGTAGTACTGAGTTTAAATCACGAAGCAAATGTTGTACTCAGGTCCTTTGGTCACAATCGCACATCCAAGCAGAAAAGAGTATGCTACGTGCCATTCAGTAACAGGAACTTGAAATAAAGTATCAGATTAGTTTTAATCCAACTATTTTAAAAAAGTGTGACCTGGTACACACTGTGTTCATACTGCGGATCTTTGATGGCTCACTTTTTGCGATAGAAAAAGGAGATGAATGTCATTTACTTCACCATACATGAAGGACTAAAAGTATTCGTAAAAAATACAAGAATTTGTGTGTTTCTAGACAGTTTCATGAAGATAATGTACTTATATTGACTTAGGATTCAATAAGAAATGCTAACCAGTGCAATGTGCAGTTTTTCATACAAAAGAAGAAAAAATAACGCAAAAGTAATGCACTGTTTTTAACACATTTCATTTTTATATTAAGTAACTATATAAAATATTTAGTTACTTTTTTTGTAAGTAATGAGTAATGTAACTAAGATACTTTTATAATTAATGCTCCACAACTCTTTTGGCACAGGACAGGCTTTAATACTGTAATGACTTGACTGTGACCACCATGCATATGGAGGCACCGTGATCACAGTTCTGTTACTGAAACAACCTAAGTGTTTATTTCTGCAGCCTTATGTAAAGTATTCATGTGGTGTTCCAGGTTAGCTCCAAAGTCGTCTAGCAAGCATCATTTACAAATTGAGCCCCTAGAATTTTCTCATTGGTTATAAAGCTTTTTGATTTGTGTAAACTTTCCTTTGCCTGAAATAGTTTTTAATATTTTCTTCAATTCCTGTAATTTATAGGAATACTTTACCCAGTAATGACGTTTTTTTAAATGTTACCTAGTTTGTAGTGGTGGCTGAGAAACATTTCTAATCACATGTTTTTATGCAGAAAGAGGGAAAACAGTTTAAGTTATTTGCAGTGTGCTGTCAGCTAGGGATGATCTCACGCTGATCTGGTCTTAGCACATAATTACAGGAACAAGACTAAGTGTCGAGTTTAGCAATGTCGCAGTATGCTTCTCAGCTGTAAACTAGCAGCAGACCAAAACTATGGCTAAGTGTGGTTACAGTGTGCTTCTTGGAGTTGGAGAAGGGGAAAAAGTTGTGCACTAGGGTTTTTCCGATCAGGTTTGTTAAGGCCGATACAGATCACTGATTTCGTTTTACTTGATTGGCTGATACTGATACCAATTCTGATTTTTTTTTCTTTATCCCTTGTAAGAAGAGTGCTATATAGTGCCCGACCCGACACAGATTCACACGGAGTGCATGTGTAAAATAAAATAAACAGTTTTTCCTGTTTTCTGTTTACGCCTTCCTCGTACCCACAACACAGTCCCAAATACAGCAAACAAAGTAAGTCATGCACTCTTCTTCTCTTTTGGCACCAGCACTCCTCCTCAGCAAGTTTGTCCTCCTCCCACCCAACTCTGGCTGCTGAGTGGTGGTCGCTGGCTCCTTTTATAGTTTACCCGGAAGTGCTCCAGGTGCTTGATCACCGAGTTCCAGATGCACTTCCGGGTGTGATGAATAGGCTGCCCACACGGGCTCAGGAGTCCCAAATACAGCACTCCCTGGCGGTGCCTGTGGGACCCAACAGGGCTGCAGCCAACTCCAATTCCCATGGAGCCCTCTGGGAAACTGCTCCAAACCAGGGGGGCGGCCATCTAGCGTCCAGGGGGAGGTATTGCACTGTCCAGAGCTGCTCTTCCTGAATATAGTGTGCAGGGGCGTCCCGACAAGGCATGGACCCCGGCCGCCTGCCACACCCTATAAAAAAACTTTTACACTAATCTTCTGCATAACCAGACAAATGGAAGAGTTATGTGTATTAAATATTTAAGTGTATTTTATAATTACAGTAATCCCTCCTCCATCGCGGGGGTTGCGTTCCAGAGCCACCCGCGAAATAAGAAAATCCGCGAAATAGAAACCATATGTTTATATGGTTATTTTTATATTGTCATGCTTGGGTCACAGATTTGCGCAGAAACACAGGAGGTTGTAGAGAGACAGGAATGTTATTCAAACACTGCAAACAAACATTTGTCTCTTTTTCAAAAGTTTAAACTGTGCTCCATGACAAGACAGAGATGACAGTTCTGTCTCACAATTAAAAGAATGTAAACATATCTTCCTCTTCAAAGGAGTGTGCATCAGGAGCAGAGACTGTCATAAAGACAGAGAAAGCAAACAAATCAATAGGGCTGTTAAGCTTTTAAGTATGCGAAGCACCGCCGGTACAAAGCTGTTGAAGGTGGCAGCTCACACCCCCTCCGTCAGGAGCAGGGAGAGAGAGAGAGAGAGATAGAGAGAGACAGAGAAAAACAAACATGCAAAAATCAATACGTGCCCTTCGAGCTTTTAAGTATGCGAAGCACCGTGCAGCATGTCGTTTCAGGAAGCAGCTGCACAAAAGGTAGCAACGTGAAGATAATCTTTCAGCATTTTTAGACGAGCGTCCGTATCGTCTAGGTGTGCGAACAGCCCCCCTGCTCAATCCCCATACGTCAGGATCAGAGAAAGTCAGCGCAAGACAGAGAGAAAAGTAAGCAATCTAGCTTCTCAGCCATCTGCCAATAGCGTCCCTTGTATGAAATTAACTGGGCAAACCAACTGAGGAAGCATGTACCAGAAATTAAAAGACCCATTGTCCGCAGAAATCCGCGAACCAGCAAAAAATCCGCGATATATATTTAAATATGCTTACATATAAAATCTGCGATGGAGTGAAGCCGCGAAAGGCGAAATGCGATATAGCGAGGGATCACTGTAATTCTCATTTTCAACAATACTCTGGCCTCACTACCTTCTTCCTAGTGAGTCTTCACACAATTCTAAGTTCAGATGTGTCAATTTGTACCCCACCCTTGCATTACTCATATAGGGTACAAATTTGAGTCATTAGCAGATAGATAGATAGATAGATAGATAGATAGATAGATAGATAGATAGATAGATAGATATAACTTTGTCTCATGGGGTTGCCAAACCTTTTCATGCCAAGGCCCCCCTGAGACTCTTAACTTAAGTTGAGGACCCCCTGCATGTCACCATCCAAAAAATGACATATCCCACATGTCTGTAATAAACTGTTATACAGACCTACTACCTGCTAAGTGCATGTAACAAAATTGTATAAAACAATGCACTTTTACTATGGAAAAAATAGACTGCTTATAATAAATAAACTAAATTCACCCTAGGTCTAGTGAGACTTTTGAGCTTGGATGTTCTTGCACATTTTGTCCACTCTGGGGGGCAGCTGGCTTAGGGACAATACCAAGTCATTTTCCACACTTGGATATGCCCTCTTTTTGTTTTTTCATTCTTTCACTACAAAAAAAACCTGCCTCACACAGGTGTGTTGCAGCAAATGGTAAGAGGCAATGGATTGCTTTTTCGCTCAACACTAGGTATTCATTTCTGAGATTGTGCCAAAATTCTGAAAGGGCAATTGCAGAGAATTGCATTTTCAAACTTCCATTATTGGCTATTTCAATTAATTCCTCTTGTGACCTCAAATCAAGACAATCCTCTTCAGTTCTGGACTCAAATGGATTTCTAATCCAGATTGTCCAGGTCTGGGAAAAAGTCGCTAAAGTATTCCTTCAGGTGTGTCAGATGTGACAATATTACAGGCAGTGGGTAGGAACATTACAGTATTTTCTTTATTTAACTTTTTATCATAAAGTCCAATTTTTTGTATAAATGTACAAATTAAGAATGCTGTGATAGCGGCCCTGCATGCTGTGATTGAAGGTATTTAAAAGTTGAAATATGTCCATCAAATATGCAAGTTTTAGAACCCATGACTAGTTACCAAAACATCTTACAAACTGGGAGTTCTCAGACAAGAGAAATTCACGCAGCTCTTCGTGGAGATCAAACACTCATTGTAAAACTGCCCCGTGAGACATCCACCGGACTTTAGAATCTAGCAGAAGGCTTTCAAAACTGGTGCCCACGTCACTGCACAATTTGGCAACAGTATGCATTTAAGGGGATGTGCTTTGATATTATTTACAACTTTAACAATGTCTTGAAGCACTTGTTACAATTCCTCCTCCAAACTTTTAGTGACAAGTGCTTCTTTGTGACATCTGAAACTTTGGCCTTTCATTAAGGCAACGACTCCACTCTGCTTGCCTGTCATGACAGCAATGCCATCAGTATAGATGCCCACGGAATAAGATCATTCAATTAAATTTGCCTGCATGAACACATCCAAAATTATTTAAATGTCCTGACCTGTTGTTTTCCCCTGAATTTCATTGCAGAATATAAGCTCCTCAACAAACTTTACTTCTCCAATAAATCTGACATAAAAAATAAGCTGTGAATCTGTTATCTACATTTGTGTTTGTTTTTACATGTTCCGTTAACTGGTCTGTTACATCCTCAGCCATGTCAGATATCAGTCTATATACAGAATTGTTTGACAAAGATACAGTGTCAATTTTATGGGCAGCTTCCTCACCAAACAATTCCCAAAAATATGTCTTTGGTCACAGGTAATATCAACTCTTCTCCAACTGTGCGAGCTTTCTTTGCAGGGGCATGACACCAAAAAAGACTCCTTCAGTGCCCTTTCTGAAACTGTTGCTTACTGTGTGAAAGTGCTCACTTGTTTCACAAACAGTAGTTTTCCTTTGGAAAAAGTCAACATTTTCCCCATCTTCAGGTGGTTGCTTTTGTTCTAGATGTGGTTTCAATTTAGACAGCTTTAGACATTCATTTGACAGAATTTCCTGACAAAGAATGCATCTGAGGTAATCAAGTCTGTCATTTTTCTTAACCAGCACAAATGCTGGTTAAGAATGAAAGTACAGTATGAAGTTTCATACTTTCAATATTTAGATTTTGCTTTAGAATATGACTCATTTGACAAATTTAAAGCTGAACATCAAGATGGGTTTTCTTCTGAATGTTTCCTTTTTAAAAACTGGTCCATGATCACGTATGTTTTAGCATTCAATGCACTATGTCTAGCTTGCTGTGAACTGCATTAATGCCACAATGCAATGTGTGTACATCTATGGTAGCCTCCTAATAGCAACTGAAAAACAAGTTTATTAATAGGCGTAATTGGCAAACGCACTAAGGAAGTGAAGATTATATTATTAAAATACAAGGTGAACTAGAAAAATGCTTTATTATTTACAACTTTTTAAATAGTAAAATTGTATGATTCCCCCCCTCCCATTTTTCCGTGGACCCCCTGAAATATCCCTGTTGAACCCCAGGAGGCTACGGACTCAAGGTTGGGAACCATTGCACCAGGCCACAGTACCATTTGATGATCTCTGATACCATTAGTCTTTTGAGCTGGAATCTCCCTTCTTATCAGTTAAATCGATCACTGTGGTGTCATCAGGAAATCTGACTATGCTGGTTTATTTGGATGTCTGGTCATGGTGGAAAGAGTCCTCAACCTTAGCTCTCCTACGCTAATTATAACTTGTCCATAACGACAGCAATACTATTAGCGTCTTGAGGGAGAGGAATATTTATCAAGTTTAGGAAGCAATCATGGTAACCATTGTGCTTCTTTCTTGACATTTTATATCTGTATGTAAAATAATAGTAATGTAAGTTGACATCTTTCCTAAGTCTAAATACAAGGAATAATTAAATCTGAACATTAACTCAGTAATCTCTATCTAAATAAAAATTCTCTTCTTACACATTACTTTTAGTTAATGTTTCATCACTTGTTCAGCCAGCCATATCTATTCAGTTCATGTTTAGGTGTTGTGCCTTGTGGGTAGGTTTTATTACTATTATTGGGTCAAAGGTATCTTTTACAAAGCCCTTAAAATGTTATTCTTGTTGTGTTTTTTTATTATTATTATTTATTTTAGGTACATATCTTCTAGTAGTATAATATTATAACTTTTGTTCCAGAATGAAATTTTTGAAGAAAATGTTTTTAAAGCACTGCCTTATATAATCTTCATATTTATTTGTACTTCTTCATTTACAAATAAGATCATTGTTGGCATTTGCCTTAAACAGGCATGCTGGGACTGATCAATGCAGCTAGGCCTAGGATGGTGATGTTTGCCTGGTACACCAGTTACAGTTGTAAATCTGTTAACACTTTCAGTTACGGCTAGCCTGGCACAGACACAAGTCCCAGATGCAAACACACGTTTTATTATGCAAAGTATCTTACAAAAAGGCTTTAAAAATAGCACAATACAATTCTTTCTCTCTCCTTCCACTCCTTCTGGCAAACTTTGTCCTCCACATCTAACTCCAACTCGCGTGGATGAGGTCAGGCGGCTTCTTTTATCTTGGACACGGGAGTGCTTCCAGTGTTAAGGCACTGACAGTTGGAAAGACTTTAATCCCAGAAGCTCCCCAACAGGACTGTCTCACGGGACTACAGGTCCCAGCATGCCCTCTGGGTGTCCATGTGGGAATCCTAACCCAGGGATGCTGCCATCTAGTGTATCAGGGGACCCTGTCAGGACTACAGGCTATCTCCCTCTGTATTTCTGTCACACTGGCCTTCTGGCAGGGTATTATTCTGTGGTTCAACCCTCCTGGGATGCCAACATGCCCATTTTTGCACTGTCATCTTTTGCTGCCCTCCTGGCTAAGGCAGGGAACATCCTGCCACTCTTTCTGCCCATTTGATATCTAGGCCTTCAAGTCAGGTAAGGGAAGGGAGTCCATCCTGGCAAGGACCCCAGTACCTGGATGCCACCAATTACACTATATTGAAAGAGAGAGTTTTATTGTAATTGGACCCAGTATTTGATTTATTATAAATTCTTGTTTAGATTTTGGTACTGTTTCTACATGCTTTAAACATGTAGTAGTCCTTATCCATAATCTGGATAGTAAGGTTTTCAATAACAATTGTCCCATTTCTACATTACTATTTCTTTCCAAAATAATGGAGAGAGTTGTTCTTGGTCAATTGTTACCATTTCTAAATGGTAATGGAATACTTGAACCATTTCAGTCTGGTTTTAAAACTCATCATAGTACTGAAACAACTGTGTTGAAAGTGACAAATGATTTGTTACTCTCTGTAGATTCTAGTGACAGTGCTATCTTAAATTTGCAGGACCTTTCTACAGCATTTGACACTCTGGTGGTATTCTGATTCAGCATTTAAAACATTGAATTGGTATTAAAGGTACTACTGTACATTAAACTGGTTTATTTCTTATCTGTTGCATAGAACACTTTCAGTGCCTGTAGGTGAGTTTTGCTTCTCTTCTGCCCCTGTTTCCTGTGGGTTTCTTCAAGGACCAGTTCTTTTTTGTTTGTGGATTCTGCCTCTTGCAAACATCACCAGGAAATATAATACTGTATCTCCATTCATTTTTATGTAGATGACCTAGAGCTGTATGTCTCATTGAGATCTAGTGAGTCTTTACAGCTTATTTTTAATTTTTACAGGATATCAAAGGGTGGATGCGTAGTAATTTTATCCTGCTTAATAATGACAAAACCAAGATTATTTTATTTAGTCCCTTGAAGTCCAGTAAACGTGATTTTAGAAATTTGGTTCATCTTGCCACTTTTGTGTCATTTCATGCCAAAAACTTGGGAATGACTTTTAACTCCACACTTAATTTTAACAAACAAATTGGTTCAGTTGTTAATAGTGGTTTTTTACCATTAAAGAGGTACTGTATTTCTTGAATTAGATAATTTTTTATCAAGCATTAATTACATCACAATTTGTAATGTTGGAATTCTTTATATCTTGATCTCCCACAGTCACTAATTGGTCATTTGCAAATTATCCAGAATGCTGCAGCATGTTGTCTGACTGTAAGCACAAAACTCCAGTTCTGGCTTCTATTCATTGGCTTCCTGTTCATAATAGAATTCAATTTAAAGTATTATTGATTGTTTTTAAAGCTTTGAATGTTATGGTCCAAGCCAAGATGTTCGATCTTCAGCCAAACAAACCCTGTATGTGTTGCAGACACAATTAAAACAAAGGTAACCAAGCATTTTCTATTTGCGGTTTCATGGTTGCAGAATAGTTTGCCAGCTGATGTTAGGTTTGCTTTCTCCATTTATGTTTTTAAATCTAGGCGTAAGATTTACTAGTACCCCCATGCCTTTCTAGACAATTGTTAAATATTGCAGAGATGTTTTAATTTTCTTGATAATCTTTACTATTGTCATTATTATTCATTGTAAGTACAGCACTTTTGATAGTGAAAGATATATGAAAATGTGTGTTATAAATAAATTTTATTTACTTACTATTACTCCACTTTCTTTTTTTTTTTTTGAGGGTTAAGAGATGGTCCACTGTTCCACTTTACCCTGTTGAGAATCCTGGAGGGGGCATGTGAATATGCCCAATCAGTCTAAATGAGTTTTGTGGAATTAGACAAGCCTGTAAGGATTCTTTGGGGACAATTGGGAGAATATGGGGTTCTGGGACCTCTAATAAGGACTTTTTGGGTCCCTGTATAACTGCAGTAAAAGCGGTATCCACATACTCGGAAAACAGCACCGTTCTGAATTGGTGTGAAACTCTGCCAGGGTAGTGCTTTGTCTGCTATTCTGTTGGTGATTTTTATGAATGGAATACAGTATAAAGGCGCAGCTGGGGAGTGGAGGGTGTCCCGTTCAAAGGCCTTAGAATTGTGCCATTGCTTTTTGCAGATGATGTGGTCTTCTTGGCTTTATTGGGCTGTGAACTACAGCACACATTAGGATGGTTAGGGACTGAGCATGAAGTCGCAGTGATGAGGATCAACAGCTCCAAATAGAGGCCATGATCTTCAGTAGGAAAAATATGGAAAGGGGGAAAGGGATGGTGAGATCAACAGACAGCCTGGGGCAGAGAGCGCAGTTATCTAGCCCCTACACTGACCCAAATTGGAGACAAAGGAGCTTAGCCAGAAGCAAAGCTCTTCATTTCCCAGTCGATCTATGTCTTTGCCCTTTCTTTTGGTCATGATTGCGGGCACCCTTAGTTAGGAGGCAAAGCAATGAAAGATGCTTTGTTTTATACAAATGTTGTGTGTAACACAGCCCAGACACAGACAGGTGAACATGATTAGTTCACCCACAACACGTTTATTTTACAAATATATACAATAAAGTGCGCACACAACCCCCAAAACTCCCCTAATGTCCAGGCCTATCCAAATGCCTCACTCTTCAGGCCACCTCCTTTCCTCCTCTAAGACCTTGTCTTCTTTCGCTCCCGACTCCAGCCATCGAATGCAGGGAGGCGGCCCCTTTTATCCCCACCTGGATGTGCTCCAGGTGCCTCCCGATTAGCTTCCGCCGGCACTCCCCAGTGTGGCGGAAGTACCGGCTGCGCACCTGGAAGTGCTCCGGGTGTCTCCGGTCCTCTTCCCCCCTGGCGGTGACCACGGGCCCCATATTATCCAGGGCGGCTGCCCTCTCATGGTCCGGAGGAGGTGTAGTCCCTCTTCCGGTCCTCCTGGGCATCCCGGCTGGGTACCACCCCCAGCCACTTACCACAGTTGATACAGTCTAAAACTGTTGATGATTGCATCTTTGGACTTTGAAGAAGGCCTACACATACATTGGCTTGCGTTACTACCACTCTTATCCCATTCTGGAATTAATCAGAAACAGATCTGTGCGTAGTTTGAAAGCGAAGTAATGTTATTTATCAAATATGGTGTCATTGTTAGACTTTTAATATCACACATTTGTAAGAGGAGATGGAAGCACAACAAAATTAATGGATTTTAAATAGTGTCCTACACAGTCCCATTAAATAAACGGAGGCTTTGCATTTTTTCTTTGATTGTAATGAGCACTTCTACAGATGTCCATCAGTCCCAGCAACCATCCATTTTTTAACTGGTGTACACAGTTAAGGGTCATGCTGGGGGGTGTGACTTACACACATCCATGGTTGTGCATAATAGGACTGTGAGATGTGGGAGGACTGCCAGCGCAAACAACAGTTGCAGTAAGTAAGCACTGATGCAAAATTCAAATGAAGTAGCTATTTGGCTTGTCTATACTAGCGATGATGTGAGTTGTTCCATTTGTTAATACCAGAATAAAATGTATTTAGTGTTTCAGTGCTTTGAAAATCAAGGCATGTCTCCCAATTAAAATGGCATGTAATCACCAAAACACAGTTAGTAGGACAATCAATATAGCATACTTCATTGCTAAATTCAAATCTGCAGTGAATTTATGTCATTTACATTGTTTTTTAAGGTAAACTGGTGTTCATCAGTATAACCTGTAAGTGAAAACACAAGTCATAATATTTTAATGATACATTGAAGAATGTAGTGCTGCCTCACAGTTATACATTTATTGGGTACAGGTAACTGTAGCCCACGAAATTTTTAAATTCTGGATTTGTGCACAGGCATAATCAATAACAAAGTCTGATCATTCACACAAGAAACCTTTGAAATAACAAAACAAAGGCTATTTAACAGGTTTACTGAAATAAAGGATTCATGTAAAACTAACAAGTCTCATTTCACACAGGAGGCTTTACAGTAATAGTTACAGATACAGATTTGGAAAATTAAAGCACCATGAGATTCTCACATTTGAAAATTGAATTAATTTGACTAATCTGTTATATATTACTCTTAAGTAATATTTATTCAACCAGATAATGATGCAAATATAAATCTTACAATAGCAAATGTTAAAAACCTAACTGATTGGTTCACTGACAAACCAGACTTCAAAATCATGTTGTTAAAAAACAACTTTAAAGAATTAGAATAAATGGAAATATCTTGAATTATATTGTATGTATATCACAACATTGTCATTTTTATATTTAGTATGGATTTTAAGAAGTAGCTTTCAGTTACTGGACAGAAAATGTCAGAGAATGCATTTAGAATAAGTACAGATAAAGCTATGATAAATCAGGTAGTTCATGATATATCATTCTGTATAACCCTATGCTGAAGTCAACCGAAGATTATAAACTCCCCATTTGTTGTTACATTGGGGGAATCCTCACCTCTGCCATACATTAAAATTTAAGCCTTAACTTGTATTTTGATATTTATGAATGCCAGTACTACGTGACTTAAGTGATATTTGGGTAACAACTTGATGTATTTGTATACATTATATTTTATTCAAGGCACACTATTGTTCACTTCAATAGATGGAGGTACTTCAATAAAAAGCCATTAAATGGGATTTCTGTTTTCATCATAGTATTTAAAGGTATTGAATAGCGAAAAAAAATTTAATTGGTATCGGTTTCGAATACAAAACGTCTAGCGTTGTGACATCCCTACTGCTGTTTTGTAAAAATGTAAAAAGTACAGTTGCCGTAGAATTAGAATGCCTTGTAAAAATGTTCATTGTAAACTAAAATTAGTTGGCACTATCAAATCTGTACAATTTTTATTATCTGCTCAATGCAGTATCTCATCTCAGAGAACATTTATTTTTAGAGTACAGTACACCCCCAAAATTCGCGGGGGTTACGTTCCTAGAGCACCCGCGAATTGTGAAAAACTGCGAAGTTTTGGATGTGGTTAAAAAAATGCCTATTTTTATAGTTTAAACCCTAAGTATGCCCCTAAATACTTTACTTTAATTTCAAACTCAGCTTAATACATTGCCTAAAAATAAAGCACGTTTTCATTGACAGAAGCCTTAAAAGGTGCAGGTAGTCTTGGGCATCTTGGGGCTTTAACCCTTAAACTGCCACATACTTGGGGGTTAATGCATCCCTGGACGCCAAATACTTTTTTGCTGCACTTTTTAAGTAAACGCCACAATTCACAAAGAAAAAGTGAAATTTTAATGGAGCACATTTTTTTTCATGCAAAGAGCATCACAATTACAGCAATACTGATCATTTTACACACTGCTAATGAACTGTAAAAACTATTTTAAAAACTACTGGAACAATATGTACAAGGTGCAACTGATGCCATGGATGAAATTCAATAAATCACTAAGTCAACTGTGCTTGAGTTGGCTTCACACAAGCACACAGAGGTAAGCGCTGATGCTTGCAGGCTAGTCTAGTGCAGCGGCTCAATCCCAGGGACAGTGAGGCTGCAGTGCTGCAGGGTGTCATGCTTGGGTTGCAGAATTGCACAGAAACACAGGAGATTGTAGAGACAGGAACTTTACTCAATCACTTCAAACAAACATGTCTCTTTCAGAAGTAAAATGAGCTCAGTATTCAGTTAGTTCTCGATTAAAGAATAGACAAACATCATAGGGGAGCACAACGGGAGCGGGACCCCCAACAGGAGCAGAGGATGTCTGGGGGAGGAGACAGAAACAAAGTAATCAGCCAAAGGACAGGTGCTGTTCAGTCTTTTAAGTAAGTGTAGTGTCGCGTGAGAAGCATATCATGTGACAGAGCAGCCACAGGTAAGCCCAGCAAGTAAGGGAGCAATGTGAAGGTAGTCTATCAGTGTTTTTTAAGAGGGATTTTTTGAGGAGCATCCTTGTCTTCTAGGGGTGTGTTCAGCCACCCTACTCACAAGGGGCTGGCAGTGGTCATGAGCTGGCTGCTCAGTGAATGTATGGCACTGACTGATCAGCTCCTGCATGCTCGCAAATGACACTGGGAAACGACTATAGCCGGTTGTGGCGGTTTAAAGGTTAAGAGGAACAAAACAGAAAACACAAGAACACTCAGTTAGAGATGCATCACAGTCAATCAGCAGCAAGGAGAAATGAATAACGCTGTAGCGATCCGGTGCCGCTAAGATTCACACCGTTGAGAAGACAGTGATTTATTTATTTTTATGGTGGAGATTCCAGGGATGCACCCAGCCTTGGTCCGACTCGCACGCACTCACAAACAAGACAAAAACAAAGCAAACCGGTAATCAAACAGCAAATAAAGAATGTAATGAAAACAAATTAAACAATTGAAAACAATGATACCACCCCTGTTCCCCTTACGGCAATTACACATTAAATACAACAAAGCACATACAAAACACACACAGTAAATCATGAAAAACGGCAACGGATGAAATGTAATGATGAAAATAGATAGTCCAGAGATCCGCACATTGAATGGGAATGTAAAGATAGTCCTACCGCTAGTTCCTGAAATGGTGAAAATGGGTGGATGGGTTCAGGGGCACTCCTTTCTTTGCAGGATGGCCATAAATCCACTTACAGTCCTCATGTACACAGGCAGATGGCAGACAATCCAGACGCCAACCACGAAGCGATCCAGGACAAAACGAATAAGTACAGGTAACCCAACAGAAAGCAGAGAGACAGGAACTTGAAACACAAATTACAAAAACTTTTTTTTTGTTTTTGGTCACCGGCCCCCATTTTAAAAGCTGCGCTGACATCCTTTGACCCCAACAGCCTCAGCACCCTCAGCAGGAAAACAATCAGAGCCACTGCATGGACTGCTGGGAGTTGCAGTTTCAAATTCTGTTCACTACTTTTACCATCCCAAGCTGTGTTTCCGCTACAGTTGCTTCCTGTTTTCTCTAAAGTACAGTATTGCCACGAAAAAAGCCATAAAAATTGCGGAGAATATTTGCAGTTTCAGCTAACAATTATTAGATAGGTTCTAAGGAAAAATCTGTGAATGACTGAGGCCGCGAACTCTGAACGGCGACTTTGCGGGGGTCTACTGTATATGAAATTGTTTTTGTGCCTGGCAACTCTAGAATATTTCCAGGGTGCTTGAGCAGGCCCTTGGACCCTGCAGTGTTCTCTGCAAACCTTTCCTGATGTGTGCACACGTACAGCCTTAACATCACAGTTCTGTTGTTATTGTTGAAGATTCGAGTCTTTTAAGTGACCATTGGTTGACTTTTTTTATTCTGCATTTTAAAGGGTGTGTAGACGTTCACATTTCAGTGTCTTGGAGTGGTCATCATTTTAATTATGACTGATATTGATTTTTTATGTGCCTTTCTCATTGAAGAAAAACTGGAAGTTTTTGAACATTTACTTGTGTTTCTGCTAGGGATGCACCAATACCATTTTTGGCACCAATGCCAATAATGAATACATATTGAACACTGTAGATCGATACCAAGTATTAACACAAGTACCTTTATTAAATTTTATATACAGTGATCCCTCGCTATATCGCGCTTCGCCTTTCGCGGCTTCACTCCATCGCGGATTTTATATGTAAGCATATTTAAATATATATCGCGGATTTTTCGCTGCTTCGCGGGTTTCTGCGGACAATAGGTCTTTTAATTTCTGGTACATGCTTCCTCAGTTGGTTTGCCCAGTTGATTTCATACAAGGGACGCTATTGGCAGATGGCTGAAAAGCTATCCAGCTAACTTTCTCTCTCTCTCTCTCTCTCTCTCTCTCTTGCGCTGACGTAGGGGGGTGTGAGCAGGGGGGGCTGTGTGCAGCTGCTTCCTGAAGGACATGCTGAACGGAGCTTCGCATACTTAAAAGCTCAAAGGGCACGTATTGATTTTTTTTTATCTGTCTCTCGCTATCTCTCTCTCTCTCTCTCTCTCTCTCTCTCTCTCTCTCTCTCTCTCTCTCTTCCTGCTCCTGACAGAGGGGGTGTGAGCTGCCGCCTTCAACAGCTTTGTACCGGCGGTGCTTCGCATACTTAAAAGCCGTATTGATTTTTTTTTTGACTGCTTGCTTTGCACTCCTTTGAAAAGGAAGATATGTTTGCATTCTTTTAATTGTGAGACAGAACTGTCATCTCTGTCATGTCATGGAGCACAGTTTAAACTTTTGAAAAAGAGACAAATGTTTGTTTGCAGTGTTTGAATAACGTTCCTGTCTCTCTACAACCTCCTGTGTTTCTGCGCAAATCTGTGACCCAAGCATGACATTCTAAAAATAACCATATAAACATATGGTTTCTACTTCGCGGATTTTCCTACTTCGCGGGTGGCTCTGGAACGCAACCCCCGCGATGGAGGAGGGATTACTGTATTAGATATCTTATGATCTGTTTTCCTTGTGAGTCCACTAACTACTGATTAATTTTGCTGGCTCTGCCTCACACCACTCACTTGAGGTGAGAAGCAACAACACCATGCATACTTGCTTGCCCCATATCTGTCAGTGCATCCAATCCATGATCCCACTTGACAATCTAAGTTATACATGTCCTAGTGGCTGCGCCGGAATTTTCATTTCCAAAATGCCAAATGGTCCATGTTTAAGTGAAGCCTTTGAGTTTATCTCGTTTTTTTACAATGTTACTGCAAGAAAAGTGCACAATAACAAATAAGAATTTTGTAAACATCGTTACATTAAAATTACGAACTACAGCATACAACATGGCTAACTCTCCAGCCTCTGCTGAAAGGAGCACTTGAAGGCTGATTTATATTGAATTTAGAATGCACAAACTGGAGTGATTGAAGCATCCAGTTCATAGTCCAGTTTTACAACTTTGGAGTCTGCAACTTCTTTTGTCTTTTTATCGTCATCTATATATGAATCTCTGATCGTGGCTAGATGGGTTTCTAGGACGATGTGAACAAGAAAATTCATGGGCAAATGTAGTAATGAAAATACTGGAGATCATAAAACAAGTACTTTTTTAATCACTGAGCTTGGCTTTTGCATGGAATATATACAATGAATATTTCTATCTGCACAATTAAACAATCCTGAAGAAATTATTTTGACTGGATGTGTAAAATAATATGGTGTGATATTGTTGTGAAAATAAATGACAAAATAAAGAAGTACAGTACAATATGAGTAAAACACAGTGTTTAGAAAAGGAAGTGCATTCATAACTAATCAGTCTGATTTCACACAACAAATGAAAATTTGGACAAATGTAAAAAAGGAGTAATAGATTTCAACAATTAAAAGTTCCAAACGTTTATGCAATTTGAAATTTGAATCAATCTGATTCATCTGTTAAATATTACTGTTTAGTAAGTTTCGACTATCTCATGGTACATATATACAGTAAATCTTACAAATGCAAATGTTTCAAACCTAACAGAGATTCTTTGACAAACCAGATTTTAAAAGCATGTTGTTACAAAAAGTAAAATAAATTTGTTTAAATTTAAATATCCTGAATTATCTTGGAATTCACTAATTCAACCACAGTATAGATATGTATAATTATGTTTGAATTTTTATTTTAGTGTTGATTTTAAGCAATATTTTTCAATTAGCGGGGAGAAATTTTGAGAGAATAAATTTGGAATATGCACATGGTAAGATAAATCAGGTAGTCAATGATAATATTCTTTACAAGCTCTATGCTGAGACACCCTCCTCCCGCAAGATTATAAAATTTCGCCCATTCCTTTTTATACTGGGGTAATTCCCATTTCTATTATACATTAAAATTCTAACCCTGCATTATATTTTTATATTTATTAGTGCCGATACTAATTTACTTAAATGATAGTTGGGTAGTTACTTAATGCATATACTAATATTTTAATGTTGTTTTTTCTATAAGAATTGACAGTGATCCCTCGCTATATCGCGCTTCGCCTTTCGCGGCTTCACTCCATCGCGGATTTTATATGTAAGTAGGGATGCACCGATACCACTTTTTTGGAAAACGAGTACGAGTACGAGTACTTGCATTTCAGTACTCGCCGATACCGAGTACTTGCCGATACCGAGTACTTAATAAAAACATGATTTAAATTTACAGGTAACAGCTTTAGTCATATCATTTAACAAAAAAAACAAGAAACTCTCGTCTATCCACTGGGAGGTTAGGCTAATTAGCGACACGGGGCTAACACTGCTTGTCCAAATATCCGTGGTGAAACTAAACGCAGAGGAGGCTTGCAGTAGGCTGTGGATATGTTTTTTCACGGAGTCGTGTAGTTTAGGCAGCTCCGTGTCAGTCATGTAGCGGCGGCTTGGGACATCATATCTGGGCTCCAGAACATGGAGGAGACGCAGGAATCCCACATTTTCTACCTCCGAGAGTGGCTGGTCACTCAATGCAATGTACTTGATAATTGCCTGTGTTATTTTCACAGCACGTGGATTGTCTCTGGACATATTCTCTCGTCTTGCAAAAGTTTGCTGCAGCGTGGGTTGTGTTGGTTTAGAAGCGTGGGTAAACTCTTTGTACTCGTTGTCGTGTTGGGATTTTAGGTGCTTGATTAAATTACTTGTGTTAAATGCGCTACCTTTTGAGCCTCCTCTGGACAATTTCGCTGAGCACAATTTGCAGTCCGCCTTTGTTTTGTCGTCTTCATTCACTTCGAAATAGTTCCACACGGCTGACATGTCTCGCCTCGCCTTCTCCCCTCTCTGAGCTGCAGCCGGGGCCTGGGGGCGGGCACTCGGCGCCTGTGATTAACCCCTTACACGGCGCTCAAACATAGACATTTCTCAGACCGTGGTATCGGTCCCCGGTATCGGGGGACTTTTAACGAGTACGAGTACTTTAGAAAATGTGGTATCGAGGCCGATACCAGATACCCGTTTCGGTATCGGTGCATCCCTATATGTAAGCATATTTAAATATATATCGCGGATTTTTTGCTGGTTCGCGGATTTCTTCGGACAGTGGGTCTTTTAATTTCTGGTACATGCTTCCTCAGTTGGTTTGCCCAGTTGATTTCATACAAGGGACGCTATTGGCAGATGGCTGAGAAACTAGATTGCTTACTTCTCTCTCTCTCTTGCGCTGACTTTCTTTGATCCTGTAGTATGGGGATTGAGCAGGGGGGCTGTTCGCACACCTAGACAATACGGACGCTCGTCTAAAAATGCTGAAAGATTATCTTCACGTTGCTATCTTTTGTGCAGCTGCTTCCTGAAACGACATGCTGCATGGTGCTTCGCATACTTAAAAGCTCGAAGGGCACGTATTGATTTTTGACTGAAAAACAAACTCTGTCTCTCTCTATCTCTCTCTCTCTCTCTCTGTCTCTTTCCCTGCTCCTGACGGAGGGGGTGTGAGCTTCTGCCTTCAACAGCTTTGTGCCGCGGTGCTTCGCATACTTAAAAGCCAAACAGCCCTATTGATTTGTTTGCTAGAGATTGTTTTCTCTATCTATGTGACATTCTGTGCTCCTGACACGCACTCCTTTGAAGAGGAAGATATGTTTGCATTCTTTTAATTGTGAGACAGAACTGTCATCTCTGTCTTGTCATGGAGCACAGTTTAAACTTTTGAAAAAGAGACAAATGTTTGTTTGCAGTGTTTGAATAACGTTCCTGTCTCTCTACAACCTCCTGTGTTTCTGCGCAAATCTGTGACCCAAGCATGACAATATAAAAATAACCATATAAACATATGGTTTTCTACTTCGCGGATTTTCTTATTTCGCGGGTGGCTCTGGAACGCAACCCCCGCGATGGAGGAGGGATTACTGTATATATTTTATATTCTAATACAGAAATATTGTTCACTTGAATAATGAAGATATTTTAAACAAAAGCTGTTAAATGGGATTTCTATTTTTACCATGGAACTGAATATTGTGAAATTTCACTAGTATTGGTATTAAATACAAAAATTTTTGTGTTGCGATATCACTTAATAAAATTAAAGTATATGCAATGAACACCAGCCTGTGTAATGAAAAACTGAAGAATCAGAGAATCAGATTGCCCAGATGTCAAAACTGAGAGGAAGTCTACAAGAAGGATGATATACGCAGAGGAGAAATTGTCCCCAGATTATTGAGGGGTTTTGATACCACAGATCCTGTGCCATTATTGTGATTTTCAGAATGACATAATCTTTAACGGTGAGAAAAATAAGATATAATTAGTAACAAAATTCCTTCTATCCCTCCATACATTTTATAACTCATTTCCGGGTAATGGTGAACCAGTGTCTATTCGTGTAATATTGTGGGAGCCAACCCTGGATGTGGTGTTGGCCTGTTGCATGACACAGTCACTCACATATCCACACTCACTCTTACTGGGGCAATTTAAGGTTGCTGGTTAACTTAACACATACTATATACTGTACTACTTTGTGCAACTGATGTGAATCCCATAGAGAAATAGAGAGAATATTTAATCTCCATCTAAGTGACAGGACCAGACATTTAGTGTCACTTTTTATGTAAAATATTAGCTGAAAGATATGTTTTCATGGGCACTAGATCTGAAATACCAAAGAAATTAGCTACAAGATCAGGTCATTTTAAAGTGAATTATCAGATATGTTAACCTGAAATAGTATTGACTGCATTACCATTGTAGTCTATTAAAGCTGATCATTTAAAATTATAGATTTTAAATGACACCCTATTCTCACTGACATACACAAACTGAAATTAGCCTTCATAAGATTTAAGAGACAGTCAGGTAACATCCCCGACATGAATCACAAGAGTTTGAAATATTTGCCTGTGAAAAGAAATTTATCCATAGTACAATAAGTGCACACTACCCTTAAAGTAATAGACTTATTGAGAAATAGGTGCTAAAGCAGAACAGAGGCACCATTATATTAGAATATAGTAATGACTTAATTATTTCAAAATATAGCTGAAATTGTTGTACTAATGTTCAGCCTAAATTCTCTAATCTATTATCTTGACATCTTAGGAAGAGTTCTGATTTAAGATCCAGGAGAGCTTCAGTGAGAATATTCCCTAGGGTTTTCACTTGATAAAGTGATTCAAGAATGGCTTCATTGTGAAACTAATGGGAAGTCCCAGTATAAAGAGGAGGCATTATATCTTTTGGCAGTTTACAAAGCCCCCGAGATCTCGGAATTTTACAGGACACCACTTAGAGCAGGAGTAGACTGACTGATTCTAATTGACTTAATAAAATAAAGAGGCCTTCTTTGTGGATATTGGGGATGAGTTACACTTAACATAGGTAGTGTGTAAGAGAAAGTGCAATCAGTTTGGAAGATTCCAATAGTACATGGCGGCAGTAAAGGGTGTTTTTAACTAAGAGTGTAAAAGTGCCTTTCCAAACTGAAACATAGTGGGCTACAAAACTAAAGAAACAAGGAAAGCTTTTAATTTTAGTAGTGGTGTATTAATATTTACCATGCATTAAAATGACATTTTTGAGTAGAAATATGATGTCTAGGTATGTAGGAAATTGACTTATCTGAGGAAGCAATAAAAAAGAAAAGTGAATAGAACTTTGTCTTTACATATTTATGACTGGAGCCACATCTAGTGTTAAGGAAAAAAAAAATGAAGTGCAGATGAAGCCTGCTGCCCATTTAACACCTGCCATTTTGAAATGCTATGCAGAGTAACGTTATCAGACAGCTGACAGCATTCAGGAATGAGACTTGGGACATTAATCTCCACGTTACTTTTTAGGGTCTGGAATTCGGAGTAATCAAATATTCCAATACTTATTGTGGATGATCATACATTTCAGAATCCTTCTGCTATTAAGGAGTATCTTCAGTCTTACTGACTGTAGATTTTGTGAAACTAGAAATAAGAATGCAACCTGTTTTCTAACAATTATATTTTGAAATACCAAAAATATTAAAGTTATTGCTTAAAGAGATCTTTGCTGGAAAATTTTGTAACCTTTTTGTTTTTGTGTTGCCAAGTCGGGACTAGTTAGAGGCCTTCCCATATTAATGAGTAAAAACTAAGCAAAAACAAAATTCAGAATACTAAAAGTGAAAGGTTAAAAACAACAAGAATACAAAAAGGGAACACAAAAAACTAGGTTTGTGAAAGACTCAGCGACAAAAGCAGTTATTGGAGGCTGGGGTCTGTTAGAATAGACCCAGCAGACAAGGATAAAACTGGTGGACTAGATAAGTGCAGTTGACAAAAATCTGTTAATCTGAGTTGTTGCTAGAAGAAAACCACATGTGGAATGGGTGTGTCCAAAGATGTAATGTACAAGTCTGAGACAGAATAATGCCAGTCTGATGTGAAAGATGGTTAAATAATATCCCTCCATGGGACAATTTCTCTGTAATAGCCAACCTGTCTATACATTATGTGGCCCACTAGAGAGAGTACCAGTTTCCTAAACCTGTCACAGACAGATGTGGACAGAAGTTCAGCAGCACACGTTTTTTTTTTTATTTTCTTGTGAGAAACACGTTTTCAGCTATTTCCCACTGGCTCAGCACAGAACACAGTCCAAAAACGCATAAACAATGCCCTTTTTCGTCTTTTTCCTCTCTCTCTCTCTGTTTTCTTCTGCCTCCACTCCTCCTCCAGGAAGCTTCATCCTCCACCTCCCGACTCTGGATCCTGGAACAGTGGCTGCTGGCTTCTTTTATGTGATCCCTGGAAGTGCTTTCCGTTGTTCCGTAAAAATTGCTTCAGAAGCACTTCTGGGGTAAGATGGGAGCCCCAATCTTGTAGGGCTCCGGAGTCCCTGTAGTTGTCCCTGCAGCACCCCCTGATGGCATCCATGTAACCGAACAGGGCTGTTCCAAACTCCAGCTCCCATGAAGCCCTGTGGGTATTCTGTGGTGCCAGAGCAAGCCAGGGTGGCTGTCCTCTAGCGTTCCGTGGGAGGTAATGTCCTGAGCATGCTCTCTCTACCCCAGTCGTGCCACTGTGGAGGCTTTCCAGCTGTGCAAGAGCCCCAGCCATCCACCACAATTAGTATGTAATAATTTTCATATTGAGCACTATCTCATAGGATTTTACAGAGCAAGTTAAATTACAGCAGTTCAGAAATAATTATGTATTTGAATACATAAGAAAAAGTTAATTCAAGATATATCAGGCAATAAAAAAATTGGATGCAGAGGAAATATACAGTAGCATACAGTAAATAGCAGGCTACATTTAACAACATATTTGGGTGTTAAAGAGTTTGAAAAAATAAAATATAACTTTTATGCCTGCAGTCCATCCATCCAATCCCATTTTCTAACCCGCTGAATCCGAACACAGGGTCACGGGGGTCTGTTGGAGCCAATCCCAGCCAACACAGGGCAGGAAACAATCCTGGGCAGGGTGCCAAACCCACCGCAGGACACACACAAACACACCCCCACGGGCCAATTTAGAATCGCCAATCCACCTAACCTGCATGTCTTTTGGACTGTGAGAGGACACTGGAGCGCCCTGAGGAAACCCACGCAGACACAGGGAGAACATGCAAACTCCACGCAGGGAGGACCAGGGAAGCGAACCCGGGTCTCTAACTGCGAGGCAGCAGCGCTACCACTGCGTCACCATGTATGGTATCCTAATGGTTCAGATCTGAATATTGTCAATTTTCCTGTGAAATTCATTATAGAAGTTGGGTGCAACAAAGTTAAATTGCTTTTTGCTAAGAGTGACATATTATGCTTTTCGTTATACAAATATCCTGTAGAGACTGTATATCTAGATCAAGCCCCTGAGGTTAAGCAGTAAAGGGTGGGAAATCAAGGGTTAAGTTAACTGATGAGAGTCTTATCTTGGATAAATGTGTATTGGGCAGATGAATTGCTGACCACCCCATATCACAGAGTGGTGTAGCAAGAACATATGGGAACGTGCTTAGCCCTAATTTCATCTGGTGGCTGAAGTACTTTAGGGGTCAGTGTGACATTCTTAATTATCTTTGGGTTGATTTCCTAAAGAAGAATGCAATTCTGCTATAGATATTATTGTTTCAGAAAATTTAAAATAACCATTGTTTCACTATAATAGTTTAACTCGTGTCTGAGCATTTGTCTGTTTTTAACTCTCTTCATTTTTTTTTCAAATTATTTTTCATAAAAAGCTTTTTTTAATATGGTAACCTTTTTCAGGTGCCTACTTTTAAAACATTGACACCACTCAACTGAAGTTATTGAAGCTTTTAAAGAAGCAAAGTTTGACATATTTTACATATGCACATATTAGTGGAGTTTTAGGCTTTCCATAATTATTTTACATTCCTTACTTTTGGTAGAAGAACTGATATCACTAAAATCATTTATTTATAAAACAGCGAGTTTTCCAAGGTTGTGTGGTTATGCTTGTGATCCAGCATCTTGGTTCGTATCCTGTGTCTGATTGTGTGTCTTTGTTGGATTCATACATTCTCCCTCGAGACTGTGTGTGTTTTTCTCCAGGTACTCTGGTTTTCCCTAACCACATCCCAAATACATGTGTTTTAGGTAACTTGGTGATTACAAAGTGGCTCCTTTTTTGCCCTGTATAGATGGGTTATTTCCTGCCTTGCGCCCAGTGCCCCTCCATGACCCTGAATTGGATTAAGCATGTGTTTGAGAAGGTCAGTGTTTCCTTAATTCTCTTATAGATGGTATGAATAATTATATGTTCTAAAATAGGTTGTTTGTTAGATGTAAATATGGTAAAAGACAATATTTTTAATAATTTGCTAACATTCAGTCGATGAACATCGACTAAAAAATTCACCTGTATTTCATTATTATTACACGCTTAACTCATTTGGAAAGTAATAACTACATTAAGAGGGATTAGTCATCATTCAACAAGATCATTTAGCTGTTTATTCCTAAATGGGCCATTAGTATCCTCAAGCATATCCTGTAATTACAAAATACATTTTCACTGAACATTAAAATGTCAAGAATGTTTGAAAGTGCACTTGAACTTGGCCGAATGAATGCAAAATGTATTTCAGTGCTCAACCTAAGGCCATGTAAGTCTAAGGGTAAAGGAATCTGGAGTAGAAGCAAGGATTCCATCAGTACCCCATCTAAAGCTTGTTGGATCATAACATAATTTTGTGCTGTGGGAGTGGGCAGGCAAGAAGTAAAATAAAGAATTTAAGCAATTTGTGTCTTTTTAAAACATTTAGTCCGATTTTTAAAAATTGTAGCATAAATGTAATATAAAAGAAGCAATAATTCACTACCTCACTGTCTTAGGCAGAATGTACCAATGCCAAAAAAATGTAAGGACACAGACAGGGGGAAGTACTTTCACCATAAAAGACTGTTTTACCTAAAATTACAACAAGAAACTGCATGATGGCAGTGTTATGAATATATGTTGTAGACATTCCTGAGCATATTTGTTTTGTTTTTAGAAATTTAAAATCTTTATTTTTGTGTATTTTTATATCATGTCTTTATTTTGCCACCACCACTTTTTTATGATCAATCACATCTGTTATGTTATGTATTTATTTTTAAATGGGTCACAACCATGTTGCTGGTTATGTGATGCAGAAGATCATATCCTCCATGCCTTCCTATATAAGATGGGCAGCACATAGCAACCTTGTTCTGAGTATTGATTCTCTTGCTAAAAACTTCGAAACTCTTTTCTTTAGTGTTAGTGGAAGCTAAAAGGTGTTCTGTGAAATATTTAGTATTTAAAACTGTAATTTTGATTACAAATTCCTGTTTTTTGATTTTCAATTGTGATAAAAAACACTGACATCTATTTTGGGTTATTTCAGTTGGCTTGCTTGTAATATAAAAGAAGTTTTCAGTCTACTCCAAAGAAACATTTCATTTATCTACCTTTTATCTACCTTCTGAGCTAATTTAAGCACCTGCTGTAACATAAGAACTCTGTACATGCCAGAGAGATGAAAATGACTTGGAAAATTATAATTTTTAAACAATTAAAATGGTGTATAAAATGTGTGGCAATATGAAAGTCATTTTCCATTGTTGTTCATGAGAAAGAAAAGCAACTGAAGTTTGCTCAGGTTGATGTCTGTTTAAAATTTCCTAGCACATAAAGACCACAAATCTATCCTGCAGATAGCATTGGGACAAAATGTTTAGTATGTGATTAGGGGGTGGGCAAGATTGAGGTTGGTTCTGTGGTGAGATCGGGATAAAACCTTCAGAAAGTGGGTGGATGTGGTATTGTAAAAATTAGTCAATTCCACCCCTTTAATCTGATGCTATAATAACATCAAACCTCAGAATCCAGTACTTAATGTACTGTGTAGCTATGATTTTTTAATTGTGCTTTTCAAGTAAATATTTCAAGCTTCACTTTATATTATGCTGTTCACCTGAAGGACTTTTAATTGTACATGGCCCCTACTCTTTGCAAGTCTCTCCATAAAGCTGTTAGTTAGTCAGTTTGCAATAAAATATGAAAATGAGATACTGAGATTAATGATCTAGATTTTTCCTTTTCACATTTTTGGTGCTGGTATTTCTAACTATACTATACTATACTATACTAGTATATTATATATATAGGTGATATAGTTAATATATTATATATATAATATATATATATATATATATATATATACTATATATATATATATACTATATATAATATATTATATATATATAATGTTTAGACAATTTACACAGGGGATTATTTTTGTTTCTTTTTTTGGAGCTTTTCAGATTTGTCCTTGTGGTTTATTAGTTTTAGATGGATTTTATTATCCATGGAACCCAACACAAGTTGATGAGGATTCAGAATCTTTTGGGGACATCTTTTGGGAATGAGCACAGCATGGGACACCATGATCGTACAAACTAATGCACTCATGCCCACTTATGTGGGACTAATTTATATAGACAAAATAGCCTAAAAATGCATGTATTTTGGGTTGTATTAGGAACCTGTGAAGGAAATTCTTGCCAATATTGAGAGAGAGGAATAACTCCAGACATTTTGCAGAATCAACCCTGTTGCCCTGGAGTTGTGAGGCAACAGTATTAGCCAACATGTTCCACTGCTTGTTGTACTCTTGTTTGTTTTATAAAGTGTTTTTTTACTAATGCATACTGTTATCTAACACTGTAATATAGTATACGTTAGTGTATAGAAAGAATAATTACATGTAAAGACTGACTGTGCCATTTTGCAACTTTGACTTCAAATTTTAATGAAATATTCTAAAGTCTTCTTAACCTGAAGAGAATATTATGAATTTACTATCATTTAGATTATTCATTTATGTTTTTTTTTTATATAAATGAAAGTCAAAAGGAAGGCAAAAAATACATGTAGATGCAAACTTACCTAAATATCTGCACTGTAGGACTTTACGGAGGTTTCAACTGTTTTCACATCTCTTATTTCTTTGTTAAGATTTTTTTTGTGATCTTTTTGTCATGGTAAGGGAATTTAAATAACTCCTAGCACTAGATAATTATATATGCTATGTTATTTGCTTAATGAGGTAAATATCAAATGGCTGATTTATAATCGGTCTAACTGGTAATGTGTGTCACTAAAAGTCTACTTTATTCACTGCATGTTTAAACATTCTTAAGTTTGTATTGTTCACGTCTGGTGGACTTTTAATGTAGAGTCATAACCACAAAAAGTTATAAATCTTGCAACATTACTAGGACTGGTGTTCATTTTTCATCTTTTTTTCTGATCAAGGCCCAAAAAGAATTATGATGATTTATTATAATGGACAGGAAATTAAAGATAAAAAGATCCTGTAAATCCATTAGTAAATTGTTAAGGTGTGGAATATTTTTCACAGTTTATTTCTTCTTAATTCTTTCTTAGTTTTTGCTTTCCAGTTTTGCCATAATATTAGATATTGGCAACATCTCTACAGATTTAAGTAAAACTAACAAATTTATAGAAAAACTTTATTTTTATTTAATAAAGCACATAGTAATGTCCTAGCTATCCACTTTCACATTTCATTGCTGGTCTTCAGAGTCTATATGTCAAATGCCGGTGGATAATCTGTACTCCCCACACTCCAGATGTTCCCTCTCAATCTCATCTTCAATTCTTTATCATCTTTGGCAGTTCTGTTTTCTGCCAGCCTGCATGACAAAGTAGATATGGAACTGGAATCCTAGCCAAAAGGTTACCGAATCAGTGCTCACCGTTGCCTCAGTGTGTGACCAAGAGCAACTCACATAATCTGCTTGTACACCAACTGTAAGAAAATGTGTGTAAACAGTTAGTATCTGTACTTTTAGAATACATTGCAATACAGCTTTTATAGACAGATGCTATTTAAAACAGAGGTTGCTTGTTTGTTTTGTTAAGCTTACTTCTGCTGTTTTTTCTTGAAGAAAAGTAGGCATGTATGACCCTTTCGGAAGACATTGGAGGCCACTGTGGCCAGATTCATTATAGAAGGCAATTCTTTCTCATCTGAAGCACAGTACAAAATGTGAATGAAGCAGTGGAACCTGTTTCCAGGGCAGCTGTTATATATAGCTTTACTGTCCTGTCTTTTTACCATAGCTATTGTGCAGGAGGACTTGAGGGACCATGACTGCAGATTATTTAATATAATTCAGGAAAAGAGCAGGAGTGGTATAGTGGGATCTATGGCACAGAAAAAGTGGCACCTTTAAATAAATTAATAATTGGACATGCTTGTGCTGGGGAGTGGAGCAGGAGTCAGCAATCTGCTGAGAAGACGGCTCATCTCTGGGTTGGTGTGAGATGGTTAGCCATCCGTGTGTTGCCTTGTTGGCATGTGGTCTGATTGTGTCATTTTGAGCCTGGGGAGGCAATCAGGTAATTGCACCTGCAACCACTTCCCGGCATATAAAAAGGGAGCACAAGATCACTACAAATAGAGAGAGAATGATCTGGGAATGAAAAAAATGGTGGTTAAAGGAAGAGAGTGAGAAGAAAGCAGGAGGCAGAAGGAGCCGGTGCGAGTGGGAGAAGGCAGGCAGCTGGGAAGGAGAGCCCCATTAAGGGAAGCAAGTGGCTGATGCCCAGTGGCTGAAGGAGTGATTGCTCTAGCTGAGTAACTTAGGGAGCCAGAATGATGCATGCTAAAAGGGACTACTCTCTGTTAAGTCTGGGAAGGCAGCAGGGTTCGATGAGGTTCGGATTGAACTCGTACTGACACAGTAGAGCCTTGAGATGCCCTGTTGGTAAGTGCACAAGCATTGAAAGTATTGCCAATGACATAAAACCACCACCAGCAGGGGACATATTTCCACAATTCAATGCTTGTATCCCCAGGGCTAATTATTCCTGAAGTGTGGATATAAATCAAGGACAGTCGGACACAATGGGAAAAATTTTAGGAGTCCCCAAACCAATAGGTTACAGCATGGAGTCCTGTTATGTTATACATGATTTCCTGTTATCACATGTTATGAACAGGTGACCTGAGATTGGTCTGGACCCTTAAGGGAGATTAGGGTTCTGAGATTTAAAGCACACCCGGAATTTTTTTTTTTAAAGAGTTCCAGCAAGATGGACTCAGGAGTTCCCTATGCCTTTCCTGACACCGGATGTGGTCTCTGAGCCTTGCACACGATTAGTTCTTGGTTGTAGCTTAAATGCCCCATCTGGCCAAACAGCTCCTGAGGTTTGAGTTGGAAGGTTTAGAGATTGATTGGTGAAGCAGAAGTCAGATTTAAAAGAAAAGGTGAAGTTGTGAACAGGAGGAGAGTGGGATAGTACACTCAATTTTCATATTTGGATCATATTCATATATAGTTACACACCTCTGTGACTGTAGGCTTTTTTGTTTCCGCAATTATTTTCATACTTATTTGTCTCAAATACCCTATATTCCTTCATTATATTTATTTTCTATAATAAACTCTTTTTCTGTTATATGCTTTGGCCTCTTTGATTAATTGCCACAGTTTATAACCTCAGTCTATGTACCTGGAAAATTACCTTCTTGTTGCTGGTCGTGCCCATTAATATTCATTCATTGATAAATTACATTTGTCCAAAAATAATACTCCATAGAAATACACTATGATTACATTTATGTGTCCACATAGAAGATTTAAATTATGGTCTTGGTAAACTTTATGTATTTACAGAGACCAACTCTGGATAGACTGCCAGTTTATTGCTAGCCATACTCGCTTAACCACAATGTTGTACTCCTACATGGACAGTTTACACCTGTCAGTTAACTTAAACACTATGTAGGAGTAGTGTTGGTAGTAGTAGTAGTAGTAGTAATATAATTATCACATGGACAGTGTACAATGAAATTCTTACTTGACCAACATGCAACACCTTACCATTCTGTGACACCAAGATAAACAAGGATTATTAAAATAAGGAGCTTAATTTTATTTGATACAAAACACAGTTCAGTTTTCCATGATGTGCTTCTTACGCCTGTTTTCATGCCACATGCTTAGTTATGTTCATTTATTTGGGATATGGAGGAAAGCCAGACATAAACCCATGGATACACAAGAAACCTTTACAAGCTAAACTTACTGTAGGTAGTGTGTAGGCCACGATTTAAACTCAGAACATTGGAACTGCGAGGCATCAGCACCTAATACTGTCACCTTACATAAAGAAAAAAGTTTTTTTTACTGTTTGTAAACTATTTATGTGTCATACTAGAGGTCATAGGAATGTTATTGTGCTCCTATCATAAAGCAGAATTCTTGTATTGTTGCTACAACAGTTAACTTGACATTATGACATGAAGCAGTCACTTAGTGGAGACATTTTAGAAGAAGGTGAAACCAGTGCCCTTTTTGTGCCTGTTCAGTGGAGTGCTGGTTGGTTGATTGGTACCTCAGAGCTGTTCCATTGTGAAACTGTTTTTGTGATGGAAGAATCTTTCTATAGCTGCATCCTCACTTACACCTCTTGCTACTGGGATAGGCCCCATGGGTCTGAATTGGGTAAGCACACATGGAAGTTGAAGAAAGGATGAATACATAATATAATGTATATTTGAGAGAGCTTATAGAGTATAACCAAATTTTGTTTATGGCATCACAAGGTGCAGTGTTATGTGTAATGTTTGAAAGCAAACTCACAATTATAAATAGTTTGGCTTCAGTGTGTTTAAACCCCTTTAATAAACTGGAATAATGTTCAGGGTTTGTTTCTGATTTCTTTTTTTAAGAACATTAGAACAATCTAGATGAGAACAGGCAATTTAGCCCAATAAAGCTTGCCAGTCCTTTCCATTTAATTCTTCTAAAAGACATCAAGTCGAGTTTTGAAAGCCCCTTAAGTCTTGCTGTCAACCACACTGCTTGGTAGCTTATTCCAAGTGTCTATGGTTCTCTATGTAAAGAAAAAGTTTCTAATGATTGTGCAAAATTTAACTTTAACAAATTTACAACTGTGTCCCCATGTTCTTGATGAACTCATTTTAAAATAACAGTCTTGATCCACTGTACTTTTAATTGCTTTCTAAATGTGCTTCTTTTCCCCTTATGTTTATAATTGAAAAACATATTTATTCATCGTGTAGGAACAGCAACAGTGTAAGAATGCCAGAAAGTTAATTGAAAGTTAAAAACGTTTGTTTTAGTGGGTATACGCACAGTGTTCCCTATTCTGTTGGTTTCTTAATCCTTGTGATGCTGTATGACACACATACAAATTTGATAGGGTAAGGGGGGTTATGGTTTTCCCCTGTGGACTGTGGATCGAGCTTCTATACAGTATATATACTTTGAACAACAGGGTGGGTGATAAGGGTCCTTGATGGAGAAATACATACAGTACTGCAGAGAACTAGGATGTCCCCTTGGAAGTTAGACCATGATGTGCTGCTATACTGTGTTTTGCAACAGTGAAGTGCCAAAACAGTGAACTGACCTATTTCAAGCTGGGATCCCCTATTGACAGAAAACAGATGAGGTAGATGTACATAGTACACGATATTTTTTTTACCTGTTCTTTTCCTTACAGTGCTTATAATGTTCAATTCATTGCATAAGCCATGTAAATGTGCAGCCTGTAAATGTATATGTTGTATGTAATATTTTAAAGTAAACCATGATTGATTATTGTATACAGTAATCCCTCCTCCATCGCGGGGGTTGCATTCCAGAGCCACCCGCGAAGTAAGAAAATCCGCGAAGTAGAAACCATATGTTTATATGGTTATTTTTATATTGTCATGCTTGGGTCACAGATTTGCGCAGAAACACAGGAGGTTGTAGAGAGACGGGAACATTATTCAAACACTGCAAACAAACATTTGTCTCTTTTTCAAAAGTTTAAACTGTGCTCCATGACAAGACAGAGATGACAGTTCCGTCTCACAATTAAAAGAATGCAAACATATCTTCCTCTTCAAAGGAGTGCGTGTCAGGAGCAGTGACTGTCAGAGAGATAGAGAGAAAAGCAAACAAATCAATAGGGCTGTTTGGCTTAAGTATGCGAAGCACCGCGGCACAAAGCTGTTGAGGGCGGCAGCTCACACCCCATCCGTCAGGAGCAGACAAAGAGAGAGAGAGAGAGAGTTTGTTTTTCAAGCACAAATCAATACGTGCCCTTCGAGCTTTTAAGTAAGCGAAGCACCGTGCAGCATGTCGTTTCAGGAAGCAGCTGCACAAAAGATAGCAACGTGAAGATAATCTTTCAGCATTTTTAGACGAGCGTCCGTGTAGTCTAGATGTGCGAACAGCCCCCCTGCTCAATCCCCCTATGTCAGGATCAGAGAAAGTCAGCGCAAGAGAAAGAGAAAAGTAAGCTGGGTAGCTTCTCAGCCATCTGCCAATAGCGTCCCTTGTATGAAATCAACTGGGCAAACCAACTGAGGAAGCATGTACCAGAAATTAAAAGACCCATTGTCCGCAGAAACCCGCGAAGCAGCGAAAAATCCGCGATATATATTTAAATATGCTTACACATAAAATCCGCGATGGAGTGAAGCCGCGAAAGGCGAAGCGTGATATAGCGAGGGATTACTGTATTGCTTTTGATCTAAACCCTCCAAAACTTTGAAACGGTACAAGATTACATATCAAAGTGTTGTATTCAAATCTGATTAAAGCTTCCATTTTTAAAAGATTTGATACAAGTCAAATTATATTTATACTCCAAATTCCCCTTATTCTTACTAATTTCCTGTTTCAATTGAAAAGAATACAGTTAATCGTGTTTAGTACAAACAACAAAAGCCAAGATCACTCATTAGGAAAAGCAGGAATTCATCTACAGCAGGAGTGTTTTAATTAGTAATTGTTTGTAGCATATTCCACAGTAAGGAACTCCACTGAACTAAAAATATTAGTCCTTGGTAAAAAAATAAAATAAAAATCGTATACAGAATAGTACTGTTACTGAAAATACATCCGATTAACCAATGCCATTATATCCAAGGCAAGTTTCTAAATAATTCTGTCAGATGACTTAATAGTAGCATGTGGGACACATGCAAAGAAGCATTGGTATTAGGAACAGATGGAAGTGAAGACAATTAGTTTGTAATAGTCATTCACGTTTATTGATAAGAAGATGGTTTGACTGCAAGAGTTCAAACATAGAGCAAAGTGAGGTATTTTTTAAAATGTGGCTCTTGCCGCTGTCAATGTTTGTTTTTCCTATTGTATGCTGTCTGATCCCTGTCCTGTGCCACACTTTCCTGAGTGGCTATTCTTTGCCTGCTTGGCAGCATATTTATTTAAGATGGACATTTAGTTAGAAGAATCTGAGTAAATTAAAGTGTGCATCCACAGTTAACCACCAAGACAGATATTGAGAACTGCTACTTAAGAGGATCTGAATATTGTTTTAGGGGCTGTAAAATTCTGGTTTGCTCTTCTCAGCCTTTTACCACCAGAACCAACACAATGACAAAGAGGGTGTAAAGACTTATTAACTGAGTGAATGATGGCCAATAGACAAAATGCTCTAAGGGACTGGCAAGATGGTTTAGGGAAGTGCTCAACATATTTTGCCTAGAGACTTATTATTTTATCTATTATAAATTAATTTTCTATTATCAATTAGTTGTTCCTGTCTGGGTATGGCAGATCATGGATGTTAAACAAGATGTTAGGAATCTTGGGTGGATATAGTTGATGTTTGCATCTCATTTGTTACAGCATATATAGTTTAAAATATTTTGCTGATTTGTAACAGCAAGCACACATTTAATCTGAGTAGATCTCTGTTAAATTTTCTATATTGTTTTTTTAGTTTCTAAAGTCTTTTTGAGACTGAAATTTGTGTTTTTTTCAAGTGTAAAATGGCAATAGAATGCATAAACATAACTGATATAATAGCTACATCCTTTCCGAGGACCTCCTAATTATTTAAATTATGTTTTGACATTTTAAACTTTCACTTAATTGGTAATTCAGGTAGATTTTTGTTGATTCTTGGGGTGGCAAAAAAAATGCAGCTATTGTTTGTAAATAGTAGCAGTTTAAAGGCAACAGCTTGTTTTAACAGAAAATGATGAAAATTGAATCTGAAACTTCTTAATTGTACATATGATTTCACTAGATCTTCTCTAAGGTAAAATTATATAAAACAGACCAATCGTATCAGTGAACACTGAATTTCATAGCTTTTGTGAACTCTTTTAGGAGCATGTATTTGGTCTAATTTTTGAAAATCAAAGTACTGTACCTTTAAAAGAATACATAAGGGTAAACATTAGTTTGTTTAGTTTTAATATTTGGGATCAACAGTACAGAGTACTGGGGATTGTAGAAGAGAGGTGAAAAAGAGTGCGCAGGCAGGGTGGAATGGGTGGAGAAGAGTGTCAGGAGTGATTTGTGACAGACGGATATCAGCAAGAGTGAAAGGGAAGGTCTACAGGACAATAGTGGGACCAACTATGTTATATGGGTTGGAGACGGTGGCACTGACCAGAAAGCAGGAGACAGAGCTGGAGGTGGCAGAGTTAAAAATGCAAAGATTTACATTGGGTGTGATGAGGATGGATAGGATTAGAAATGAGTACATCAGAGGGTCAGCTCAAGTTGGACACTTGGGAGACAAAGTCAGAAAGGTGAGATTGCGTTGGTTTGGACATGTGCAGAGGAGAGATGCTGGGTATATTGGGCGAAGGATGTTAAAGATAGAGCTGCAAGGTAAGAGGAAAAAAGGAAGGCATAAGAGGAGGTTTATGGATGTGGTGAGAGAGGACATGCAGGTGATGGGTGTAACAGAACAAGATGCAGAGGACAGAAAGATATGGAAAAAGTTGATCCACTGTGGCGACCCCTAACGGGAGCAGCTGAAAGAAGAAGAAGAAGTTAGTTTGTTACTGCTGTAAAGTTAATACACCTGAACATTGTGATATGTAACTTTCTTTTATTGTAATTTGGTACATCTTTTCCAGGCTTTTGAATTTTATTGAATACGTTGTATTTCCTTAATTAACATGTAAAGAAATTTTAAAATGGTTAAGATTGGTGATGTAGATGCCATGATGGATGGAAAGATATCGTGTCTCAGATGAGGAGCAATACCTTACCCAGCTGAGAGGCCATAATGGATGTGCTGCATATGTAGAGGTACAACCTGGCCGGGATGGCACTAGGCTCCTGTTCCAGGACAGGGGGAGGCTAGTTCTCAGGGACAGGTTATGCCCCATGACGAAAGGTGGCAGTACTACTCTGGTTTCTTCCCAGTTTGGACTCCTGTAGGGTTCCATGGGATCTGTAGGGCACTGCAGGGAACAGGTCTCCCTACTTTAGGGACCTTCCTCTTCACCCGGAAGTGTTTCCGCCGTGTCGTGACATTGGAAGTACTCCAAGGTAAAAGGAGCCATCTTGTCTCACTTAAATGAATCTAAGTTGGGAGGAAGAGGATGATCCTCAATGTGGAGGTGGAATGAGAAAGAAAGGTGTTTGTGTTACTGGATTGTACAGAGTGGACTGACCTAAAAGCCTGTCAAGGTATTACACAAATAAATAACTTTCTTTTAACTTGGACTGTGTCTGTGTTAGTTGTGTCTGATGTTCTGGGCTCACTGGTGCCTCATAGAATCCACAATGATTTTGAAGCAAGTACAGGAATTTTGAAAAAAAAAAAACAAAAATCAAAAGTAAATCATTTTGAATTTATCCTTATATCTTACTTGTCAATCTCTCCTTATTGAAATTACAGTACGTGTACATTGCCTTTTTATTACCCATTGTTTGAAGAACTGACTAAAGACAATTCAGAAAAATGGGCAAACATAATAAGCATCCTTCTATCCATTATGTGCTTATCTACACTTCTGCAGTTCTGCTATATAATTATGCATTAACCTAAAAGTGAGCCAAAAGAACTGAAAGATAAGTTATAAGAAAGAAGAGAGGTGCCATCATGCATCAGTTTTCCTTGGTTACATATTAATGGTTTTGTCTTAAATTCAGACTTTACTGGTCATCAGTTTTGCCACGTTTTTAGGAGTCTATCAAAAGTTTAATAGACTCATCCTCTGATTTCCCCTGTTGAATTTTTTCCATATCAAGCACAAATTCACAAAGACTATTTTAATATATCAGATTGTGTTCCTTTGCTTGATGGCCAGAAGCCAACTAATCTTAATCATTTGGAAATAATCCCACACCACCCTCCATTTCTCATTGGAAAAAACATGTATTATTTTACCTAAATCTAGAAAACACAGTTTACCCAGTTCACATAAGTATAAGTTCTCGGAGTTTCATTTTGGGATTTGGTCCTTAGCAGGGGTGTTCTTTATCACTGATTTTTTGCCATTGTCATTAAACCATTTATTTAAACACCTATACACATAAATAGCTAGAGGCCCGGAGAGAATGACATGCTCAAGGAATATACTTTAAAGCTGATAAGGTACTTTACATTACTAAAGTAATGTATGGGAATGACTCATCACATCCACATGTATTAACTGAGTTTTGTAAAATGTTCAAGTAAGAGTATATTTGTTCCTACAAGCTACCCATGCATAATTATAAATTTGGGCATTTTCCAGCCACTGTCTCACAGAATATTTAGGAGTAAATAATGCAAAGTATAGAGACTCTTTTCAGTCTCAACTTTAATAACCAGATATTATGTGATGCATTAAACAAGATCTCATTAACTGGTGATGACTTCATTTAATAGTAACAAGGAGATTTCATATTATTTAAATACATATTCTACCATAATTTTTAGATTTTTTCCAGTGAATTTCGTTATTATTTAATAGGCCTTTAACAAATAAGATGCAATTATATCTTTGTTTACTTGAAATAAACAAAGTGGAGTGGTAGCTCTGAGGCTAGGGATTTGCACTGGCAATCAGAAGGTTGCCAGTTCGAATCCCTTAAATGCCAAAAAGTGACTCTACTTCGTTGGGCCCTTGAGCAAAGCCCTTAACCTTCAATTGCTCCTTCCTGGGTGTGCCGTTAATCTGCATCCAGCTCTACATGTAGGCCTTCCAACCAGCAGGGAAAACCTGAGGGTTGGTGGCAGAATTGGCACTCTAGCCACCATAAAAAACCTCACACTGGTTCCATTCCACCTAAACTAGTGTGGTCCTGAGGTGTCACCTGTTACATGGCTGCACTCAGGTCCAATTCTGGGATCCTGAATTGGTTTGTCATGTAGTGGGTGTGGCAATGCACTATATCAGTGTGTGCTCCTAACCTCTCTCTCTCTTACTTGAAGTAAAAAGACAAAAAAAATCCAATGAATTAAAACTGAGAATCAGTACATTAAAGTACATTGTTAGCATGATGTCTGAAACGTGCTGACCTTGATACACTGGAAAAAAGTTTTAATTTAAAATCGTAAAAAAATAAAATAAAATTCACTTTACAAGAAACAATTTATTTTTTAAATGATTTAAACTTTTATGAATGTGGTCCTCAAATAACTGAACTTGGTAAATTGTTGCTAACCTTTTTGACTAGTTTGGTATCTTTGAATTACTTTATGTAAAACTGTATTGCTAATTTATGGGAAAAAAGAAGTGTGGACCTAAAAAAGGACCTAAAAAAATATTTTGTTGTAATGAGATTCTGTATTTCTCACTATAGTGCTTTCTTTTACTTGCGTCCAGGCTTTTGCAATCATTTCAGTAGCTTCTTTCGCGTTAATTTTAATCTCCTCCTGTCTACAAGTTATGCTGATGAGAATTTTTCTCAGCATTTCCTTGTGATAATACACTTTCAGGGTGCAAATGATGCCCAAATCCAATGGCTGAAACACGGCTGTGCAATTGGGTGGGAGGAATTCAACTGCGAACATTATCTAAATTTGGAAGCATGTTGTGGGCAGCACAGTTATCAATCAGAAGCTGAATCATACTTTGCTTCTTCATATTGTGAGGTTTCTGAACTCTTTTGGGTTCACCCAACGGGAACGACACGCTGAAGTGCATCCCGAAGCGCAATCGCCGCGTCTGTGGAAGATTGTTTGTCCGTTGCCAGGGCAGTGAAGCGACACAGAAGCAAATCCTAAAAGATTGGGGTTGCGCTATAAGTCCCTGTCTTGCACCCCAAAACACGAGGCTTAGTCTCAGTAATTTAGCAAAACCAGCTTTATTCAGCTTGAAACAGGAACAGCACGGTTATTTATTGTAGCGTGATCTGCCACTCTCCTATACACAGACACAGCAGTCAGGCAGGGTTGTGACTAGGTTAGTGGCCAAGTAATACTGTTCCCTGCATTTACAATGTTCCTTGCATCACCCATCGAGATCTTTTCTGTTTGCTTTAGCGGAGAGATGCAGCAGAGCTGTGAGCCTGCTGTTGCCCCGGCAACAGATAAACAGTCTTCCATAAACGTGGTGATCGCACTTCAGGATGCTCTTCGGCATGTTGTCCAGTTGGGGGATGTCCCAAGAGAGTTTAGAAACCTCACATTTTCTTGAATGAGTGCCGCATTAATAGGAATGTTTCTTGAATGAGCATCACTGAACCACATAAAAACTGCTTTTTCAACGTCTTCAACAGACTGCAGCAGTTTGCATGCGTTTGCAACCCAAGATTTTTCTTCTTTTTTTGCTTGGTCTTTAAAGAAAGTTGACAGTGTCGATGGTGAAATTCAAAATTCACTGGCAATGTCTTTTTTCTTTTTGCCACAATCGAGAGCTGCAAAAATTTTAAGTTTTTTTTTTCTAATATGAACTGTTATCGTTTCTATAGGAGGGTGACAATGAGTTAAATTCCAATGGATGTTTTTCAGATGTTGACGAGCAATAAGCAAAAGGTATCACTGAAAACCACCAAAAACAAAAACAGCAAAAAAACAGTACGAGGAAAGTTTGAAGAAAGAAAAATAAATTTGCAATGTTTCTGTATGGGGGATTGTTGTGCACAACTGAGCTGCGACCACAGAACTAACTGCTCTGTGGATGATTCATTCAGGCATTTCAAAGTCTTTTGGGCACTTCGTTGTAATGAAAGTATCTGCTGAATTTATTTCGTAGTAACGAGATTTCTATAGACTTGTGTCATGGGGAAACTGTTGGGACCATAAAAATACTTCATTGTAATGAAAATTTTATTGTAAAGATATCTGTTGTAACGGAATTTTACGTGTATTTAGTTTTGCTGACCATGCAGTATAATGCAATTTTAAAGACAATGAAATAATTGATGGTATCAGTTTAAACATGTACTCAATTGAAGTCTGTCCCTGTATTCTACAGCCTGGATTAGTGCCTTGAAGGAGTGGTGCACAAAATGCAGTTTAATAATGGTATCTTTATGACTGAGAATGGAACATCACAGTGTGGCTTCTTAGCACTTTCATAGCACTTTCTCAGACTAAATCCATCCATCCATTTTCCAACCCGCTGAATCCAAACACAGGGTCACAGGGGTGCTGCTGGAGCCAATCCCAGCAAACACAGGGCACAAGGCAGGAACCAATCCCGGGCAGGGTGCCAACCCACCGCAGGACACACACAAACACACCCACACACCAAGCACACACTAGGGCCAATTTAGAATCGCCAATCCACCTAACCTGCATGTCTTTGGACTGTGGGAGGAAACCGGAGCGCCCTGAGGAAACCCACGCAGACATGGGGAGAACATGCAAACTCCACGCTGGGATGACCCGGGAAGCGAACCCAGGTCCCCAGGTCTCCCAACTGCGAGGCAGCAGCGCTACCCACTGCGTCACCGTGCCGCCCAGACTAAATATAAAAACTAAGTAAAATAGAATATTATTTATTATTATAATTCAAGTAAAATGTAGCACAGCTTTTGTAAAAATTATGTGAGAGTAGGTAGCTTACTTAATATGAACGGGTTTGCTTGCCTTACATTTCTTAAAAAAATGTCACCGTCTAACTTGGTGAGGTAGAGCATACGTGTGTTCTTGAACTTGTTTGGTTTAAACCTCCAGCACTGAAGAACATGACTGGAAAGTTCATGGGTATATCCATTATAAAACAAAAAGAGATAAATAATGGTATGGAATAGTCCATACAGTACTTCCATGTAAATTTTACTTTAGTGATTCCATAGGAAATCACTCAATGGAAGTTTTTACAATATATTACAACCAGTTGTACTATACAGTAATATATAATCAGGTACATTAACTTATAAAATATTAATTATTTGCACAATTTAATATACAGTTAAATCTGATCTCCTCTCACCTTTACAGCTGCATTTCCTTGTGAGAATCACGACATGTGGAGTAAAATGAAAATTGAATCAAATGAGCATTTTAAATAATATTTAATTTGAAACTAAATATGTTGGGTCAAATGAAGTAAACAAGCTGCTTAGACAGACAAATTGGTACAGGGATGACTTACTGCTTCTATCCATGTTGACCTTCATAGATCTATTGTGTGTGCGTTTGAGTTTGTTTCTTTCTCTTCATAATCAAGCATGTGCTGTGGTCACAAGCTGTCAGTTATCTTCACTTATAAATCCATTTGAGTATGTGTGCATGTGTGGACGCTTGTGTGTGCCTCCATGTGTACATACATGTATATTTAGATAAATTATGTATCTCAAAAATTACGCATGCAAAAATTTTGCAAGTCAATAGACCTGGTACCATGACTGACGACCATGTCCATGTCCTAGTTAAATTTGACAGTTTCTATGAAAATTATCGTTGAAACTAGGTGAAACTGTTTTTGTGAGATATAGGGATTAGTACTGGACCAAACTAGACCAAAAACAATAGATCTGGAGCCTGTAACAAGGCAAACACAATGCAACTTGCTTGAAGAAGATAGGTCCATTTTTTCAAAATGTATTATTGTACTTAGGTGTCATCATTCATCCTGGAAAGTGATATTTCTAAAATGTTTTATCTTTGCTAGGATGTAGGCGTCCAGCAACTCTAGACAACACAAAAAAGTATAATGCTCCAATGAAAACTGTAATTTTATGGCCTGAAAATCAGTTTCAGTTTTCCACAGACAAATACCCATACAGATACATGATAAAATCAATGTTTCTGTACATTTTGAACATTGTAGGATCAGAATCTAAACTTTACTTGATAACAAATTTTTGACTTCATCATCAGACTTCCTAAGTTGAAGTTAAAATGGCAAAGAATAATAGATAACCATAGGAAGAAAAAAAAGGCAAGTAAATAAACAAGATGAAAAGATTTCAAACCAACTTGTTGAAAACATGAAAATGGCAAAACGTAGATTTTTTGGAATACATGTCTTTAGACATGCTGAAATCCATATAATTGATCAGCATTTGAAACTGTACTGTCATGACTTAAAGCAACAAGATATCAAGTTAAAACAAAAGTAAGGACATTTGTTTTGTGTGATATGGTATGTCTGTGTATAATAGAAAGCAAAACAGTTTAATAACAAGCAGCAAAGACTGCTCAATTAATAATAGTTGTAATGAAATATATGGATGGTCTTATCTGGCCAGGAAGCCATTTTAGTATTATTAATGGGTGAATGGGATCCTAGCTGGAAGGATCGACGTCCCCTTTACTGGGTGGGAGGCCAGAATACTGGGATGATGATGGGAGACTATCTATCTATCTATCTATCTATCTATCTATCTATCTATCTATCTATCTATCTATCTATCTATCTATCTATCTATCTATCTATCTATCTATCTATCTATCTATCTATCTATCTATCTATCTATCTATCTATCTATCTATCTATCTATCTAATGTTTCCCTAGTATACTGGGTGAACATCCCCCTGGTGTTGTTAATGTTTGCACACCCACAAGGTTGCATGGATGATGCAATTCTGACAGGCAGCCCTGTGGGGATCCTTCCGTTTCGCTGGAAGAAGCTATGGGAGAAGAAACACCCCTGTACTAAAGCACAGTTTGACCTGGAAGTGCTTATGAGCAACACCTGTGATGGGACAGAAGCACTCTTAAGTTTGAATTCAAAAGGAGTCTCACCATCTCAGCCAGGTGAGTCAGGCTTTGGGAGGGGAGTGGGGGAATACTCACCTGGAATAACATATATTTTCTATAAATGCAAATGCATATTCATTGTCAGAAATCTAGCAATAGTGTTAATTGCAGATAAATAGGAAATGCTGTATTACCTTTTAAAAATGTAGTACAGTACAGCTAATTCAAAAACAATATTTTGTAAAAATTCCTTTAAAGCAATATTAGCACAGTGAAGTAACAAACAATGCACAAAATATAGAAATTTAATTGATTTATTGCTTCAATTTTGTTTAGATAACTTTATCAAATGTTTACTACCTTTACATTTCTAATGCCAGCACTGGGGCCTCATGTATAACGCTGTGCGTAGAACTCACACTATAACATGGCGTAAGCACAAAAGCGGGATTGTGCGTACGCACAGAAAAATCCAGATGCAGGAATCTGTGCGCACGCATACTTTCACGTTCTTCCACTACATAAATCCCGATCAGCGTGAAAAGTAACGCACGTGCACGCGCCTGCTGTCCCGCCCCAACTCCTCCCAGAATTACGCCTCTTTGAATATGCAAATCAATATAAATAGCCTTCTGTGAAAAGACAATGGGAAAAGCACAGGGGAAAATATAAGAATTTCAGTGAATACCAAGTGGAGGCAAAGGAAAAACCTACTATTTGTTGGTTTAAACAGTGGTATAATCAACAAAAGAAAGCTGATCGAGTGACAGTGTCGGAAAAACTCGAAAGATCAAATTCACAAAGTCGCACAGTGCCCGAAATAAAAAAGAAATCACATATCAAAGTCGCCGTGAAAAGGCAAGTCGTAGCCCACCGTCTGAGTGTCATATGAAAGCGTATTAGGGTACAAACAAAAAACAGGCACACAGTGGGAAAAAAGCACGAAATGTCAACTTTAATCTCGAAATTTCCAATTTAATCACGTAGTTTATTTTGCCATTAAAGTAGAACATCATAAACTTCATCTTAAAATCGTTTATTTTACTAGTTTCTCAAGTAGCACGTTAAATGCTTTGTTCTGTGTTTGATCTTCTATGTGCTCTATGTGTGTGAATCACTACGTGCTTCCGTTCTTTCTCTTTCTCCGACAGGACACAGAATGCATTACATTCGAGATATTACAGCTCTCTGAATAATTAAAATACTGAGATGTATACGTGATATCATTTTCATGATGATAGGAATGAAAGCATGTTATTAAACATGGGAACACGGTGGCGCAGTGATTGTTCATATCTCATGCAAGAGGCTTGCTGCACCATGTGCGACCTTCGATGAAATAATTTATTTCAGAAGTACTGTCTCTTTCAAACGTACTAACCTCCAATTCCTGTCCATACTTTTCTTTCTCCAATCGCCACACAATCAGCTCTGTAATTGACGTTAAGCCATTTGTAAGCTTAGAAAGCCGATTCTTCAAGACTTTTAAGGAACATTGAAATATCTTCGTAGTACATGTTTAATTATTCTATTCGTCTATCCTTCCAGTGTCGCGTCAGCACCAGCAAGAATACAGCGCAAGGCAGGAGCTATCCTTGAACTAGCTATACGCTGCGGCACCGTGTCCTCACATGTTTAATTATTAACAATACAGATTATTTAAATGAAGTTAAAGTTTTATCTGTATACTATAAGCAACATATTTTGCTGCATTTCATCTTAAAAATGATATTGTCATCATACGCGCTTTATAAAGTAGCGCAGGTTGTGTAATATTATAACTGTAGTGTAAGTTTACAGTGAGGTGATTGTACTTATAAGTACAAACAGTTCTACAAGGAGCACTTGATGGACTGATTGAGTGCGTTTATAGTTCTTGGGATGAAACTGTTTCTGAAACGCGAGGTCCGTACAGGAAAGGCTTTGACGCTTTTTGCCGTGGTTGAGGTGGTGTGTACTTGAAACTGTATACCGATAATTCTCTTTCCGATCATCTGCTGCTGTGATTCACACTCAGATACAGTGATATGAATACTCCGAGTGGTGCAGTGAGAGTAATATGGAAAAAGATGATCCGCAGTGGGAACCCTTAACGGGAGCAGCTGAAAGAAGAAAAAGAAGGTGCAGTGACAGTAACAACGCTAAAGCAGTTATGGTATTTGGAATACTATGGCTATTCCCTGGCCCATTATATTGCTACAGGTTAATTACAATCAGATGCATTACAGTAATAAACAATATGCAGTTAATTTCAGTGTATTTATAAAACCGCGTCAGGAATGTGGAGCTAAGAAAGAAAGGATGAGCACACAGGAACAGTGGTTTGACCATTCTGTGGACCATTATATTGTTACAGGTTAATTACAATCAGATGCATTAAATTTATGGACGATATGCGGTTAATTTCAGTGTATTTGATAAAGCCGCCGCCGTGGATGTGGATCTAAGAAAGGATAACCACACAGGAACAGTAGCACTGCTTTGACGCTGGGTGCCGCCAGTCTGCAAAACCGAGCGGAGAAATTGCGTACGCCAAGGTATGAGTTACCGTGGAAATGTGCGTGGCTTTACGCCAAGTTTAGGTTTTATACATCGCGATTTGAGCGTGGAAAGGTTCGTACGCAACATTTCTGTGCGTACGCACCATTTATACATGAGGCCCCTGGTCTTTGGATGGTGTGACATGTATTTTGTTTTTATGCTTTCACTTTTATACAGACCAGTGAACAGTGTCTCTTTCTTTACAACCATCTTCATGGCTTCATGCATCCCCACATTTCAGTGACTGAGAGATTATAAGAAATCTACAGATTCTCACCACTCTTACATCAAATTTGAAAGCAAAATGTGATTAATACAGTGTATTCTGAGCAACTGAAAACCAGTGAATGTGATTAAAAGAATTATAAACTGAAAATTTTTCTGCCAAAAAACTTGGTTTATATTCTTAAATGTGCTGAGCATCATGTACTCATTGGGTGCAAAGTGATGAGTTACTATGATGAGTGTTAAGGGCCAGTGATATTTTTACTTTTACCACTAAATTTCCATTTTATGCATTTGATTCACTGTGTTTGTTGTCCCAGGTCATTTAAACTTGTCTGGTATACACAAGTGACAAGACTAAAGCAGCAAACCTGGAGGAAATAGTGCGCAAACAAACATAAAATGGTAGATGGAAGTATGGTTACTATTTGTAGACAGTGCATCTCTGGGTACAGGTCAAGTCTATTTAGTAAACATGATGAAGGTTGGTTTATCATTAGTATACGTGGTCATTTGAAATTTTCTATTTTGCCTATTTCTTTTTTAAATGATAGTCTTTTTCCTAATTGTTATCATCATCATCAAAAATAAAGTAGATTTTCATTTGACAAAATCAGCAGTGGGAAGCTTCCAAACAAGAGAAAATGGACTTTCTATCATTAGGGATAAAACTTTATATTTCGGAGTCGGATGTTTTTCTTTGTCACAAGAACCTATATACTGTCTAAGCACATTCTTTTGTAGTGTTAAGATAATGTATAACCTGACAGGTTGTTAAGAAGGGATGAGCTTAACAAAGGCTACATTGAATGATGGCAAGGATTATGAACACATGCTCAAAGGGTGTGGAGTTGCAATGTGAATGGGAGCTGGATTGCTGTGTGCCAAAGATATAATAATGATTTCTACTTAAATGTTTGTTTCCCTCTTGCCATCTTCTGACCTTGTTCATTCCAATTCAGGAGTGTTGCAGCCTATTCCAGTATTACTGAGAATTAGTGCTGAACCAGACGCCAGTTTATAGCACGGTACTCTCTCATAGACTCTCATACTTTTTACTCTGCTTAGATTGCATACTTTATGCCAAAAATCCCCCTGAAGTTCATTTTTGAAAGCTGTCTGATTTTTTTTCCCCAAATGTCATATTTTTCAGTTTGCACCCTGTGTATAACATTTTTTTTTTTCTAATTCAGAATTTGATGCCCTAAAATATTTTTAGGGCACTATGGGCCACTTAGTTCAATTTTGTTTCTGAAGATGAACAAAGTATGCTGTAGCTGATATCTCTGATCTAGCTGATACTCCATAATGTAACATGCTTCCTATACATTTAAGGCACTTATATACATATTTTTTGCGAGTTTGGCTAAGTGGCATTTCAGCCAAGGAGATTCTGTTTCAGTTTCTGCATGGATACTATCAGTGTGGAATTTGCATGTCCTACCTGTTTTTGTGTGGAGTTTTCTTGTTGTAATTAGACTTTTTTCCTATGATCCAAAGATGTCTATGTTACAAATTAGGCCTGTTATGTGTAGGTTTGGCCAAGTGTATGTAAGTGTGTTTTGTGACTGATGCTGATAGTTTAGCTCCAGCTGCTTTGCAGAAAATATATTGATTTATAGTATACAGTTAATTTCAGCCCTAAGTTCCATCCATCCATCCATCCATCCATCCATTTTCCAACCCGCTGAATCCAAACACAGGGTCACGGGGGTCTGCTGGAGCCAATCCCAGCCAACACAGGGCGCAAGGCAGGAGACAAACCCCGGGCAGGGTGCCAGCCCACCGCAGGGCACTCATTCACACACACAGCGGACAATTTAGAATCGACAATGCACCTAACCTGCATGTCTTTGGACTGTGGGAGGAAACCGGAGCGCCCGGAGGAGGAAACCCACGCAGACACTGGGAGAACATGCAAACTCCATGCAGGGAGGGCCCGGGAAGCGAACCTGGGTCTCCTAACTGTGAGGCAGCAGCACTACCCACTGCGCCACCGTGCCACCCCAGCCCTAAGTTCTGTTCACTAATTGCAGCTCACTAATATATTATAACACAATGCTTCTCCAAACCAGCTTTTCAAGGAATTTATTAGTTCTTAAAGAACATTTAATTTTTCTGTCCTATTTCCTTTTTAATAAATAGTCTATTCTAGCTTCTGTGTAGAATATGAAAAATCAAAAATGAATATTGATAAAAGTTTTCTGCATAAAATTCTTAAAACTTAACACCAGTACCTACGTAAGCTCTGATAAAAACTGATCAACTTTATTTGGCTTTATTAGCAAGCATATTTTGCCAAGAAGAATCACAAACTTCTAAATATATGAAAATAATTTGAGTGCCTAGCAAGACCGTGCAAAATTAATGGACAATTAATGACACAGTCGCTGGTAAAATTGAGAAGTTAATGCCAAGACTAGATGACAATATAGCAACAAGTCAAATCCTGTAATGTGAGAGTCGATAAAATTGCAGACTCTCAGTAGAGGTGATTAGTAGAAAACTTATCGGTCTAGTGGTGAAGAGGCAGGTATTCAGGAGGAGCATAAGCAATAGGATATTGTGAGCAGTTTGATCAACAGTAACTAATTATTAGTTTTAATTATTGTGCTATATTTTCACTGCACATGCACAGCTTGTTTTTTAAACAAGTATCATAAATGTATTATTTTAGTAATAATTGATAGGTTCTGATAAAACAGAGCATTTGCTAGCAATCAAATTAGAAACTAGAATCCAACTATAGCCTTCTTGCAGCTACGCTTACTTTGATTTGTTTAATGCTGTTTATCTGTAATTGTAAGAGTTTCAAAAATACAGATTAACATTTGTGAGTCAAATGATTTCTTGATAAACAATGTTTTTCTTTGAGTACAGAGTAATTACTGGGAAAAATGCACTAGGAGTAGTATGGACAGATGATGGTGGTCACATCTCACCCATGGTCATGTTATTTACATGCAGTTGCTCTTTGGTCATAGACCCCATTTCTGCTTGCCTCGTGATTTTCTAATTGCACATTAGAATGATTTATGTATTTAAGTAGACTCTGAGCCTCATCTTGGCACTCTGGCATCGTTAGCCCCATAGTTTCTCATTCTCAAGTCCTGGTTAGTTTTTCCTAGTACCTAGTAATGCAGTTGCAGTTTTTCATAGCTTCTCTTCCTTAGACATTTTATCAATTTCGATTTTTTGCCTGCTTCTTGGCAATCTTTGTGAAACTATTTACCCTTTGCTTTCAGTTTTTTTCATGGCCTCACTTTCACCAAAATTTTGTCCCCACACTCCCCATATATGAAATGCGAATCCATCATTAAAAGATATCTAACACTGTTCTGAGCTCATTGTATAAGATCATTTACCTTTTTTTGTTCTGAGAGGAGTGACACAATGCTGGATACTTACAGATTAGATTCTGGTAAGTGAAGAGGTTTATAATTATTACTCTTTGAAGAGTGCTGCTTGCCTTTAGATTTCCATCACACTGTGCTTGCTAAGTAAATTAAGTTCTTGAAGCATAGAGTGTTGGTATTTGTGAGATCTTATTAATAATTTAAAGGATAGGCATTATTTTCTGCTTGTCTTCCAGGGGTGTGGAAATCAAATTTTTTTCTACTTGTCCACGGACAAGTAAACTTAGTAAATCCACTTGTCCGCCAGTTAAATTCACTTGCCCATAAACAAATAACAAAAGTGAAAAATAGTTTATTTTTTCTGATCTCTTTTATTGATACCAAAACTGCCTTCCATTTTAAAACTGAAAAAAGTTCTTTCAGGGAGTAGTATTTTGCCACCTTGCTCTAGAACATTATATAAAAGATTCTCTTATCATTTTAACTCACTAATAAACAATGCCTTCATTATAGCTACACTAGTTCTGTTTCACATATTACAGTTACATAACAGAACACTGTCCTGATTCATTTTTTCCATGTTCTTCAGCTTTTGTCTTGCAACATCTTCTCCCCCAAGAATCTTTACCATCTCAGACAGCATGGGCTGAATGCTGTTCATTTCTGCTTGAGCTGAACTGCATGGTTCCTGGACTGATGGTCCTGCAGAAGTGGATTGCTGATGACTTTTCAGGTTTTTATGAGTGATGTGCCTGTTGACAGATGACAGTGAGAATTCCATAGCTGGTAGTGGGTCATACTCTTCTAAAGGTTTGCCATAAACAACAATGCGCATCTGGTTTTGAAGGTTTTCCTGAGTCAGGCGGGTTCTTAGAGAACTCTTTACTAAATTCATATTGGAGAATAATCTCACACAAGAGGAAAAAATAATCACGTCTAAGTGAAGATTTTTATAGATATTTCATAACATTTGGAAACCGTTAGAATGTTTTCTTCTTTATTTGTAATAAACTGACAGCGTGAAATCAGCTTGTTTTATATGAAAAATTCTCTAATCAAAAACGATCTATAGACAGCTCATCAAAATTGATGTTGTCACGCAATAAATTTCTTAACTCCTCAATATATCACAACCTACGCGAAATCGCATATTTCAGGAAAGATTAACAGCCTAACAAGCTTTGTTATGTGGTGAAAACATTTGCATTGTAAGTAAAATGACCGCATTTTTATGTAGAAACAATGAATTTTATCAATCGTCTTCTATAATATGCTACCGTGGCTGTTCGTTTGTCTGTCCAGGATTTTAAATCACCTGTAGCTCGCAAACCGTTTCACCTATTGACTTGAAATTTGGTACACATATACTACGTGATGTCTACTATCCACTTTCGGGGTGATGATTTGTATTACTCTTCATTTTTATTTTATTTTATTGTTGAATCAACTCTCAGCACCACGCAGCAGGGAGGCCGTGCGGCGTATGCGTATATGCGCCGTTCTCATTCCCCACCACCTTCGCTAATCATTCATTTGGCAGATTGAAGTGAAAAATTAAAGAAAACGTACTAAGTAATTGCAACACAAAAACTAACTTAATCAGTTTTAATGCGAAAAGATGCCAACAAAAGAAGAAAAGCAGTGAGCCGCTAGGGTGGAGAAAAGAAGAGCTCAGGAAGCAGCAAGCGCATCAACCTCTGAGTAAACGAATGCTAAACAGAGACAGAGAAAGAGGATGAAAACTAGGAATGCTCAAGTCAAGTGTATTCACTGCACGTTATCGTGCAGTACGCCGTTACTGGTAATATATAAAAGTTATTGATTAAAATGAAAAATCATCAGATTACATCGTAATGTCAGCATGAAAAAAATGACCGCATCTCCAAGCGTGTAAATAGTAGGGTAAAATACTTATGTAAGACCATAAGAGTGCTTCCCCTTTGAAAAATCAGCCGTCATTTTGTAAACAATATTGAAGTCCAATTTCAGACATGAAGAACATGCTTAAGTAGGCAGTTTCCGCATGAAGTACATACCCAAATGTTTAAAATTTGAAAGTAGTGTTAAAGATGTGCCCTGCACAGCACATATAATTATTTTTTCTCTTGTCTCTTGCACTTGTCCGCGGACAACTGAAACCAGAAAAACACACTTGCCCGACGGTCAATTTACCCGTGTCAGACGAGTCGGGCGCTGGATTTCCGCACCTCTGTCTTCTAATTTAAAATTTCAGAGGAAAACATATCATAATAATTGTGTATTTTCCTAAATTTTTTGGTATCTTAAGATTTTTATTCCACCTTATGATCTGCTGTTTTTGATACCACTTAGACTTAGATACTGTTTTTGCTCCAAAGGTTTTTGAGGTACCTGTTAGTGTTGGGTTGGTACTAAAATTTCGACTTTGGCACGGATAATAGCTTTTGCACCTCAGTACTGGTTAAAAATTATATGGAAGCAAATAACAGATAACTCAGCCTTGACACATCTCTCACAGTTGCTTCGTTCCCCTAGGGCCCACACATGTCTGCCACCATGCTGTGCTGCATTCCACATATCAAAACCCTTGGAGTTGACAGCTTGCTAATATAAAATGCATGGATGGAAACCACTCTTTGGGATATTGCAGTATATTGCATTATATTGTGTTTCATCTTAGACACATGTGTAGCTCCTTCACAGTAAAATTGCCACTGTCACATTAACATGTAGAGTGTTACATGTTGAAACATAAATTTCATATATATCTGTGTATGTATATATATATATGTGTGTGTGTGTGTGTGTATACTGTATATATAAATATATACAGTATATTGTGGAACGAGCCCTGGACACAGACAGACGGACATCGTATTAAAGCCCCACACACGTGTATTTACAATATTTACAACTATTTAATCATGCACAAACCCCAGTGCCACAGCACCAATCACCTCAGTCCAGGCCAACACCACAGTATGCCTTTCTTCACACCGCCTCCTTCTCTCTCTCTTCACAGACCTTGTCCTCTTCCACCTGACTCTAGCTCCTCTGTGAAGGGAGGCAGCCCCTTTTATATGCACCCAGATGTGCTCCAGGTGCTTCCCGGCAATCTCCCACCGGCACTCCCCAGTGTGGCAGAAGTGCCAGCTGCGTACCCGGAAGCACTCCGGGTGTCCCCACTTGTCTTCCCCCCAGCACTTCCTGGTGTGGCGGAAGTGCTGAGGTCCAGGGCTCTCCAGGCTTCCCAGCTCCGTACCTGTGGCCCCCAAAGGAACCAGGGTGGTCGCCCCCTTGTGGTCTGGAGGAGGCACAAGCCCTCCTCCGGTCTTCCTGGGCGTCCCGGCTGGGTTCCACCCCCAGCCAGGTGCAACTATATATATATACTAGCAAAATACCCGCGCTTCGCAGCGGAGAAGTAGTGTGTTAAAGAGGTTATGTAAACATATATATACATAAACATATATACATATATATATACATATACACATCCACATATATATATATACATATATCAACATATATATACACACATACATATACACACATACATACACATATATATACATATACATATTTGTATATCTACATATATATACACATATATACATATATATATACATATACATATTTGTATATATACATATATATACATATACATATTTGTATATCTACATATATATACACATATATACATATATATACATATACATATTTGTATATCTACATATATATACACATATATACATATATATACATATACATATTTGTATATCTACATACATACACATATATCTATCTATATATCTATATATATCTATATATCATATATATATATATATATAGCTGATTACCCAGTGGATTCGCTCACTGAGTGCAAGAGAAAAAAATGAAATGTATGTATAAAATAAGTTTAATTGCCAAATTTATTTTTCCACAAATAAAGAGCACTTACAATAACATAGAAATCAATATAAACAACATTAACATCATTATCATATGAGAATATGAAGTAATATATAAGAAGCACATTGCATATAAATATAAATTATTAAACAGTAAAATGTTCTTCTATAATACGCTACCATGGCTATTCGTTTGTCTGTCCAGGATTTTAAATCAGCTGTAGCTCGCAAACCGTTTCACCTATTGACTTGAAATTTGGTACACATATACTACGTCACGTCAACTATTCGCTTTCCCACACATATGAACATATATATATATATATATATATATATATATATATATATACACATACATATACACACACATACACATATATACATATACATACATAGTGCGTTGCAACACGGGCTGTGATTGTTACATGGGAGGGAGAGGACAAATCACAGCTTCCCGCTTTCTAATCGGGCTTGTGATTGCTGCTTTGACGGATGCCCAGATCCCACAGTATTTCCCCTTAGGAGAGGCGTTAGGCAAGTGTAATTGAATAGCGGTGCTGCAAGTTATTACTCTTTTTATCTTTATTTTATTTTATTGTAGAATGAACTCACAGCTGCGCGCACCAGTGCGTGCGTGGCGGATGCGTACGGCTGACGTTTTCATTGTCTACCACCTTCGCTAATCATTCTTGAGGCAGATTGAAGACTTAAGTGCCAGCTTAACTGAAAAATTAAAGAAAACATACTAAGTTTTAAAAAAATCAGTTTTAACGGGAAAAGATGCCGACGAAAGAAGAGAAGCAGCGGGACGCTAGGGTGAAGAGCTGCTCATTAAGCAGCAAGCGCATCAACCTCTGAGCAAACGAATGGTAAACGTACAGAGAAAGAGGATAAATAACATGAATGGTCATGTCAAGTGTATTCACTCCACGTTATCGTGCAGTGCGCTGTTACTGGTATTTTGATAAAAGAATCTGAATAACATATAAGAAGCGTATAAATCATTAAACAGTAAAACATTAACATTTACCTTCCCATGGGCTCACCACCTATGGGAGGGGCCAAGGAGGTCGGGTGCAGTGTGAGTTGGGTGGTGGCCGAAGGCGGGGACCTTGGCGGTCCGATCCTCGGCTACAGAAGCTGGCTCTTGGGACGTGGAATGTCACCTCTCTGAAGGGGAAGGAGCCTGAGCTAGTGTGCGAAGTTGAGAGGTTCCGGCTAGATATAGTCGGACTCACCTCGACGCACAGCTTGGACTCTGGAACCAATCTCCTTGAGAGGGGCTGGACTCTGTACCACTCTGGAGTTGCCCCCGGTGAGAGGCGCCGAGCGGGTGTGGGTATACTTATTGCCCCCCGACTTGGAGCCTGTACATTGGGGTTTACCCCGGTGGACGAGAGGGTAGCCTCCCTTCGCCTTCGGGTGGGGGGACGGGTCCTAAATGTTGTTTGTGCATATGCACCGAACAGCAGTTCGGAGTACCCACCCTTTTTGGAGTCCCTGGAGGGGGTGCTAGAGGGCATACCTTCTGGGGACTCCCTCATTCTGCTGGGAGACTTCAATGCTCACGTGGACAATGACAGTGAGACCTGGAAGGGCGTGATTGGGAGGAATGGCCCCCCCGATCTGAACCCGAGCGGTGTTTTGTTATTGGACTTCTGTGCTCGTCACGGATTGTCCATAACGAACACCATGTTCAAGCATAGGGGTGTTCATATGTGCACTTGGCACCAGGACACCCTAGGCCTCAGTTCGATGATCGACTTTGTGGTCGTGTCGTCTGACTTGCGGCCACATGTCTTGGACACTCGGGTGAAGAGAGGGGCGGAGCTGTCAACTGATCACCACCTGGTGGTGAGTTGGCTTCGATGGTGGGGGAGGATGCCGGTCAGGTGTGGTAGGCCCAAACGTGTTGTGAGGGTCTGCTGGGAACGTCTGGCAGAGCCCCCTGTCAGAAGTAGCTTCAACTCCCACCTCCGGCAGAACTTCGACCATGTCCCGAGGGAGGTGGGGGACATCGAGTCCGAATGGGCCATGTTCCGTGCCTCTATTGTTGAGGCGGCTGACCGGAGCTGTGGCCGTAAGGTAGTCGGTGCCTGTCGTGGCGGCAATCCCCGAACCCGTTGGTGGACACCGGTGGTGAAGGATGCCATCAAGCTGAAGAAGGAGTCCTACAGGACCCTTTTGTCCTGTGGGACCCTGGAGGCAGCTGATAGGTACCGGCAGGCCAAGCGGAATGCGGCTTTGGTGGTTGCTGAGGCAAAAACTCGGGCGTGGGAGGAGTTTGGGGAGGCCATGGAGAACGACTTTCGGACGGCTTCGAGGAGATTCTGGTCCACCATCCGGCGTCTCAGGAAGGGGAAGCAGTGCAGTGTCAACACTGTATATGGTGGGGATGGTGCGCTGCTGACCTCGACTCGGGACGTTGTGGGTCGGTGGGGGGAGTACTTCGAAGACCTCCTCAATCCCATTAACATGCCTTCCAATGAGGAAGCAGAGCCTGGGGACTCAGAGGTGGGCTCCCCCATCTGTGGGACTGAGGTCACCGAGGTGGTCAAAAAACTCCTTGGTGGCAGGGCCCCGGGGGTGGATGAGATACGCCCGGAGTTCCTCAAGGCTCTGGATGTTGTAGGACTGTCTTGGTTGACACGCCTCTGCAACATCGCATGGACATCAGGGACAGTGCCTCTGGATTGGCAGACTGGGGTGGTGGTCCCCCTCTTTAAGAAGGGGGACCGGAGGGTGTGTTCCAACTACAGAGGGATCACACTCCTCAGCCTCCCTGGAAAAGTTTATTCAGGGGTCCTGAAGAGGAGGGTCCGTCGGATAGTCGAGCCTCGGATTCAGGAGGAACAGTGTGGTTTTCGTCCTGGTCGCGGAACAGTGGACCAGCTCTATACCCTTAGCAGGGTCCTGGAGGGTGCATGGGAGTTTGCCCAACCAGTCTACATGTGTTTTGTGGACTTGGAAAAGGCATTCGACCGTGTCCCTCGGGGAATCCTGTGGGGGGTACTCCGAGAGTATGGGGTACCGGCCCCCCTGATAAGGGCTGTTCGGTCCCTGTACGATTGGTGCCAGAGCTTGGTCCGCATTGCCGGCAGTAAGTTGAACCCGTTTCCAGTGAGAGTTGGACTCCGCCAGGGCTGCCCTTTGTCACCGATTCTGTTCATAACTTTTATGGACAGAATTTCTAGGCGCAGCCAGGGCGTTGAGGGGGTCCGGTTTGGTGGGCTCAGGATTGGGTCACTGCTTTTTGCAGATGATGTTGTCCTGTTTGCTTCATCAGGCCGTGATCTTCAGCTCTCTCTGGATTGGTTCGCAGCCGAGTGTGAAGCGGCTGGAATGAGAATCAGCACCTCCAAATCCGAGACCATGGTCCTCAGCCGGAAAAGGGTGGAGTGCCCTCTCAGGGTTGGTAACGAGATCCTGCTTCAAGTGGAGGAGTTCAAGTATCTCGGGATCTTGTTCACGAGTGAGGGAAGAATGGAGCGTGAGATCGACAGGCGGATCGGTGCGGCATCCGCAGTAATGCGGGCGCTGCATCGGTCTGTCGTGGTGAAAAAGGAGCTGAGCCACAAGGCGAAGCTCTCAATTTACCAGTCGATCTATGTTCCTACCCTCACCTATGGTCATGAACTATGGGTAGTGACCGAAAGAACGAGATCGCGAATACAAGCGGCTGAAATGAGTTTCCTCCGCAGGGTGTCTGGGCTTTCCCTTAAAGATAGGGTGAGAAGCTCAGTCATCCGGGAGGGGCTCAGAGTAGAGCCGCTGCTCCTCCGCATCGAGAGGAGTCAGATGAGGTGGCTCGGGCATCTGATCAGGATGCCTCCTGGACGCCTCCCTGGTGAGGTGTTCCGGGCACGTCCAACCGGGAGGAGGCCCCGGGGAAGACCCAGGACACGCTGGAGGGACTATGTCTCTCGACTGGCCTGGGAACGCCTTGGAATTCTCCCGGAAGAACTAGAAGAAGTGGCCGGGGAGAGGGAAGTCTGGGCATCTCTGCTCAAGCTGCTGCCCCCGCGACCCGACCTCGGATAAGCGGGAGACAATGGATGGATGGATGGACATTAACATTTAAGAAGTAAAGATACATTGAGTACTACTGTAGTGCTTTCGGGTATAGTACATTTTTTGTTTGCCCATTACATGCATAAATGTATAAATTTTTTGGTGTACCTACCCAAGAACACGCGACATGACCCGGCAGTTAAAAATTTATTGCTCCAGCAATTTTAACTCTGTTACAAAGTAATCTAATATGGTATTGCAAACGGCAGCGGGAGCGTTTCTATAAACTCAATTTAAACTTACTGTTTACACCGTGCTTTGAAGATGCATAGTATGCGACACGTGTTTCGCCGTAATTGTGGGCTCATCAGGAGTACACAGTCACTGCACTCCCTTACGGGAATCGATCCTCGGACGTAGAGGCGAA